>NC_057803.1:38160379-38343913 GCF_018294505.1 Triticum aestivum
ATGTAACACATTGCTTACTTTGTCATGTTTACGCATTCACATGCTCCTATATTCAATATTCACATGATTGCATACATGTAGGGGGAGCCTATGCATGTTACATGTCTTTCCAAAGCTTTACTTGCTATTCTCTATATCTTTATCTAAAGCTTTGATGTATGTTGTCATCAATTACCAAAAAGGGGGAGATTGAAAGCACAATTGCACCCTGGGTGGTTTTGGTAATTAATGTCAACATATCTCTTGTTGGACTAACACTTTTACCTAGTATGTTTCATATAAGTTCAACAATGGAGTGGCATGGACTAGAGGATGTGGAACCCCTTCAAGATGCTAAGGACAAAGGATTGGCTCAAGCTTCAAGATCAAGACTCTACATTTTCTATTTTAGTGATCCAAGATAACATTGAGTCTATAGGAAAAGCCAATACTATCAAGAGGGGATGAGGTGTTGCTTAATGGCTTGCTTGCTCAAAGTGCTTAGTGATATGCTCCAAAACCCTCAACTACCTTCCCACATCCACATATGACCTAAACCAAAAGTCAAACTCAGCCTCACCGATTCTATCTATCCGGCGCCACTGAGTTTCAGATGTCATAGCCACTGCCACAAACCCTAGCAAATCGATTTCACCGATAGGGATCTCGGTGTCACCGAGATGGGATTGTAATATCTCTGTGTATGTCCATTACAAAAATCGGTCTCACTGAGTTTGAGCAATCGGTACTACCAAGATTACAATGCAAACCCTCTGGTTAGCTTATTACCAAAATCGGTCCCACCGAGTTTGTGTAATCGATCACACCGAGTTTGCCTGACCAACTCTCTGGTTAGCTTATTACCAAAATCGGTCCCACCGAGTTTGTGTAATCGGTCACACCGAGATTACGTTATGCCCTAACCCTAACCATATCGGTCCTACCGAGTTGCATCTCAGTCCTACCGAAAATCCTAACGGTCACTAGGTTTGCTGAATCGGTCCGACCGAGTTTAACCATTCGGTCCCACCGAGTTTGGCAAATTGTGTGTAACGGTTAGATTTTGTGTGGAGGCTATATATACCCCTCCACCCACTCTTCATTCGTGGATAGAGCCATCAGAACATACCTACACTTCCAATACACATTTTCTGAGAGAGAACCACCTACACTTGTGTTGAAGTCAAGATATTCCATTCCAACCATATGAATCTTGATCTCTAGCCTTCCCCAAGTTGCTTTCCACTCAAATCTTCTTTCCACCAAATCCAAATCCTGTGAGAGAGAGTTGAGTGTTGGGGAGACTATCATTTGAAGCACAAGAGCATGGAATTCATCATCAACACACCATTTGTTACTTCTTGGAGAGTGGTGTCTCCTAGATTGGCTAGGTGTCACTTGGGAGCCTCCAACAAGATTGTGTAGTTGAACCAAGGAGTTTGTAAGGGCAAGGAGATCGCCTACTTCGTGAAGATCTACCGCTAGTGAAGTCTCCATCAACGTGGATGTACGATAGCACAACCTATCAGAACCACGACAAAAACATTTGTGTCTGCAATTGCGTTTGAATACTCCAAACCCTTCTCTTTACATTCTTTCAAGTTGCATGCTTTACTTTCCGCTGATCATATACTCAGTGCATGCTTGCTTGATATGTATTGTGTTTGTTAAACTTGTGCTTAAACTCCACTTAAACTTAAGAATATTAAAAACTACAACTTTTGGCACTTAGTGTTTAATCACCCCCCCTCTAGACACCTCTTCTCGATCCTTTCACCAGGCCATCCCTCTACTCACCCACACCTCCTATTATTCTGCGGCAACGACAGCCTCACACCGTAGCGAACCAGTGAACCCTCGTACTCCTCTACGCGTGGGCATCCACTGCCGCGTCTTCCCCGGCTCCGCGTCGTCCACTTCCTAGGCCTCGCCGTCGTCCACCGCCCTGGTGTTCTCAGCACAGCGTGGTCAACATGGTCAAGGAACGGCTTCCATCGGACGTGGAATGTACATGGAGAGGCTGACTGCTGGGTCCACGGCCGCAGCAAGGAAGTGCCTCCTTATTACGTGCAAAATAATTATTCCTCCACCTGACAGCGGGGACCCATCGGACGGGCCACCGTATTTTGCGGAAAAAACATTTCCCCCTGACTGCTGGGACCCACCAGCTACACCTTCGCATGCAAGGAAGTGCGTGACAGTCGGGTCCCACCTGGTCGAAGCGTACGTAGCGTTGTCATTCTGGTCGCGAACGTGTACGTACATATATACTGGTCGATGTAGAGGCGCGGACGTGTCGTAGTAGAGGCGCGCACGTAGCATGTACATGTATGTACAGCGGACAGGGTGCAAGAAAGAAAATACGGTCACGTACGTACATACGGGCAGGGTCTCAAACGCCTACTCGCGCATACGTATGGCCAGGGCTCGTGTACATGGCTGGGTCGGAACGGAGAAACAGCGTCGTCGTCATGTTCATGGGGAGGCAGCGTCGTCGTCGTGTTCATGGGGAGGCAACGGAATGCGTCGTGTTCATGGGGAGGCAACGGAATGCTCGTGTTCATCGGGAGGCAACGGAACGCGTGGGAGCCAACCGGCTAGGTCGGAACGGAATGCGTGGTCGTGTTCATCGGGAGGTCTTGGACGGAATAGGCAATGGAAACAAGGCCTGAATGGGGTCCTGTTGATCGGGAGGGGTCTGGCGTATCGCAAAACAGAGGAAATGGGCCTCGTACGGTCGAAACGGGGGTCCTGTTGATCGGGAGGGGTGTGGCATACCACAAAACGGACGAAACAGACCTCCTACGGTCGAAACGGGGGTCCTGTTGATCGGGAGGGGTCTGTCGTACCGCAAAACTGATGAAACGGACATCCTACGGTCGAAATGGGGGTCTTGTTCATTGGGAGGGGTGTGGCGTACCGTAAAACGGGACTCCACGGGATACTGTTCATCTCCACCGTCGACCTCCTCCAACCTCCACGGGCTACCGTCGACCTCCTCCAGCCTCCACGGGCTCCTGTTCATCCAGCCTCCACCGCGCGCTACTCCATCGGCTACTGTTCAACCACCCCTCCACCGTCTAGTGTTCATCCAGCCCTCCACCACACCACAGGGTCCTGGTCATCCAAAGGCAACGCCTCACGAGGAGGTAGCATATATGGTGAATTATCTTGCAAGCTGCGACCTCAAAGAAGAGTGGCAGTTCGGCAAGGAGCTGTATTCACGCGCCGCCCCTCCGCCTCTGGTGAATCGTTTCTTTTTCTCTTTTTATTTGACTCTCCTGACTTCTTCGTCGCGAGTCCGTCTTGTCTGATCTAACCAGTCGGCTTTGGTCAGAACCCCCTCCTCCAGCCAGCAGCTGGCACCGTGGGGCCGGATCGCGAATTCCTCCCTGACCAGGAGGAGAGCGACCTTGACGACCCCGACTTGGGGGCGGCGGCCCTGGAGGACGACGCCGAGGGAGGAGGCGACGCAGTGGGTGGCCCGAGACTTGGGGCCAGTCTCGAGGACTGGCCTGACGATGACGAGGAGGTCGCCCCACGCCATCAGCCAGCAGTCGGCTAGCCAGGCGCGAGCTCGTCTGCCGTGCCGGACGCCCAAGGCGGCACTAAGAAGCGCAGGGCCGGGACGAGCCTGTTTGGCAGCTGGCCAAAGAAGCCCAAGGGCTGAGCCGCTGCGACCAAGCGGGACGAAGCGGTCGCAAAGGCCAACCGCTTCTGCAAGGTGGTGAAGACGCCGCAGCTGGTTTCTGCATGAGTGCTACCTTCCTTTGCGCCTTCACTTTTTCTTCGTTGACTCCGTCTGAAATTCCTTTGCTTTACATTCTTGACTTTAGGGCCCCGCTCTCTCTCGAGAAATCGGCTGCCGGCTCCGTCATGAAGTCGGTGGAGACCTCCTCCACCACCTGACGGATTGATCCGGCCGTCGACCTCTGGGAGGCGATGGAGCGGAACGCGCGGGAGGCGCGCGAGGAGCGGGAAGCCGCCCACCTGAAGAAGGAGGAGGCCGCCGCTCTGAAGAAACTGGCGGAAGCCGAGGCTGCCGACACGGAGAAGAAACATGCTGAAGAAGCCGCACACCGCCAGTCGGCGGTGTTCGTCATCCCTTTGAACTCTGCGCCGCCACCACCGGAGTTCACGGTGCAGACTGGGGAAGTCGGCAACGAGAACCCGGTCATGGAGAGGGACGGCGACGACATCGCCACACCGGACGTAATCGTGCCGCCATCGCCGCCGTCCGGGAGCGCGCCAGGCGGGCAGCCGGCGGACCCGCCAGTGCCACCAACTGAAGACGTGGTGGCGATGGGCCTGGCTCTCGAGGTTGGCATGCCGACGCGACACCGTCTCGCGAAGGCGGCCTCGGCGCCGCGCCCTCTGGAGACCGGTGCCATGAGCTCCACGGTCCCGGACACCGAGGCGACGAGCGCCGCGCCGACTGGGTGGGTGCAGGGAGGCGGGACGGGCCCGTTGAACCGGGCACTTTTGGACATCCAAGCCAAGCTCCGAACCAAGGTCAATGCCATCAAGGAATGCACCAAGGCGTATTTGGCGTCGTGAGCAGCCATCCGGGTATGCGTCCTTCCTTCTTTGTTTCTGTTTCTTGTTCTTTGTGGGGGCGCGCCAGCGCACCCACTGGGTGTAGTCCCCGAGTTTCGGGCCGGCTGCTGAGCAGGCGGCTCGGAACTCTAATCGGCGAGTTCCAAGTACCAACACTTTGTCTGAAATTTTGTTGCAGGACTACCACAATCTTCACGTGACCACCTTCAACGCCAATGTTGAGGAGCTGGCCAAGCGGACCGCCGACTTGTCGGACAGCCGGGGTGAGTCCTCTTCCTTCTCTGCGGGGGCGTGCTAGTGCACCCGCGGACTGTAGTCGCCGAGGTTTGGGCTGACTGCTGAGTAGTCGGGCCGGATCTCCTCGGCGACTATTCTTCTTTGTTGATGATTCCTTTCTTCGCGGGGGCGCGCTGGCGCACCCGTGGGCTGTAGTCCCCGAGATTCGGGCCGACTGCTGAGCAGTCGGGCCGGATCTCCCCGGCGACTATTCTTCCTAGTTGACGATTGACAAGTTTTCTTCTTCTTCTTCAGAGGCCAACACCGCCCTGCAGCGGCAGCTGGGCGAGGCCAACACTGCGTTGCGTGTCAAGGAGGAGGAGTGCGGCCAGCTGGCGGAGGAGCGTGACCGGCTGGCCACGCAGCTGGCGGAGCAGAAGGAGCTGCTCAAGAAGGCCCAGAAGGAGGCGGAGGACAAGGAGACCGCCCTCCTAGCCGAATTCGCCTCCGAGCGCTCCTCCTAGATCGACACGGAGGCGACGCTGGTCTCCGGCTTCCATGCGATCAAAGATCTCGTTGACGACGAGCTTCCCCTCACTTTCCTTTTCTAAGCTGCCGACTGCTAATTGAGTCGACCTCTAGTCTTTTAATCTTGTTCTTCGTTCTTCTGCCTTGGCAGACTTCTTCCCTGGCCACTCGGTCGCTGCCAACGAAGCCATCGAAGCGGATCGCGAAGGGCGGACGACGCACAGATCTCCACCGACGCCCCCCGAACTCTTGGCGAGCAGATCCTGAGCATCGAGGCCCGCCTTCGGCCGGCTCACCGGATACTGCGCCGGCTTCAACGTGTCGGCGCCCAGGCGATTGCCGCCCTGTGGCCGGATATGCAGGCGCCGTGCACCCCCAGTCGGACTGCCGACTGACTGGAGGTAGTGGCTGGCTGACTTGAGGCCTGGAAGGGCTCTTCGGCCCGGGCTGGAGCGCGCCGGGCCTTAGAGTTCGCCAAGGCGTGGTATCCTGGGCTGAGTCTAGCCCAACTAGCCACGTTCCGGCTAGAAGCTTAGGCGGAGTTGGCGGTCGTGGAAGACGATCTTGTCAAGCGCGCAGCGTCGATCGCCGAATACACCAACACCAGTGTCTTCGTCCCAGAGCGGGCTCAGAACAGTGAGGAGGCGCCGCCGGAGTGGTTCGGGCTGAACCCGGATGACGGCGAGGACTCGGCGGAGGTGATTGACTCCAGTGGCGAGGAAGAAGGCGAGGAGGAGGAAGGAGACGAGGAGGAGGCGCCAGAAGTCGGAGCAGACGGCCAGCCCCAGCTCGACCGCTCCTCTAGCATGCCCAACCGAGCCAGCTACTGCCAGAGGTGACCAAGCGGAGACCAACCAACTGGCCGCTCCGGCAACTGGCACCGCCAACCCCTCCGGTCCTCCGAATCCGTCTATAGTTTCCTAGGATGCCACTTCATCTTTATTTTTATCTGCTTAATAGTCTCAATGAAGTTGTTAATTTGCACAATTCCACCCGTGGGGTGTATCTTGAACTTCTGTTTTGAAGATTCGGCTAAGGGCCTTTGTCGTGGTTCTAAGTCTGACAGTAGAGTGGGGGGTAGATATGGAGAGGCAAGGTCCTAGCTATGGAGAGGTTGTAAGCACAAAGGATGTACGAGTTCAGGCCCTTCTCGGAAGAAGTAACAGCCCTACGTCTCGGAGCCCGGAGGCGGTCGAGTGGATTATGAATGTATGAATTACAAGGTGCCGAACCCCTCTGCCTGTGGAGGGGGGTGGCTTATATAGAGTGCGCCAGGACCCCAGCCAGCCCACGTAGGAGAGGGTTTAAGGTGAGTTAAGTCTGGGGCGTTACTGGTAACGCCCCACATAAAGTGCCTTTACTATCATAAAGTCTACTTGATTACAGGCCGTTGCAGTGCAGAGTGCCTCTTGACCTCCTGGTGGTCGAGTGAGTCTTCGTGGTCGAGTCCTTCAGGTCAGTCGAGTGAATCCACGTTGGTCGACTGGAAGGCGACCTCTTCTAAGGATGTCCTGGGGTAAGTTACTTGGATCAGGTCCATGACCCTACCCTAGGTACATAACCCCATCATTAGCCCCCGAATGGATTGAGGCTTCGAGTGAAGAAGGAGTTGATGTCGTTTCCGATTAATCTTTGTGCTCCGGTTGTGCGTTGTTCTGGACCAAAGAATCCCTTTGTCGACAGGAAACAACTTGCCTTCAGTCGACTTGATCCATTCTGTTTTTGCGTCGAGTGATCTTTCAGGCTTCGACGATCTCCGAGCGACGGATCGCCGGAAACACCGCGCCTGACAGACTGATTTGTTGCTCGCGGATTCCGCGGGATGCGAAATTTTGGGGCGCGCGCGAAGCGGGGCGGACCGCGGCGTTCGGATGGGACGGGGCATGGACGCCTCGATCTCCGCGCCGCCTTTCTCGCCACGTATCCCGTCTGCATAACTGTTCCAGATATGATTAGATAGACCGGGCCCACCTGTCATCCACTCGGAAGGGACCTTATAAATGTGCCCGGCGAGGATTTCTGTGCTGCGCCTTAGCATTCTCCCCCTCTCTCTGCTTCCTTCCTCCCTGCTCAGCGTGCTCGCTCTCGTCCCCGCACCACTTCCCTTCGCGCATCTCGCCGGCGACCATGGCCAAGAAGGCGTCGGCGTCGGAGAAGGCGAAGGGGAGATCCACCAGCCGCGGAGGGTCCTCGTCCAGATCCCGCCTGCCGAAAGGCTGGGTCCAAGGAGACTGGATCCAGTCGACCATCACTGAGAATGACATTCTCGACATGGCCAACGAGGGCTTGATCCCCCACGGTGCTGCGAGGCTTCCGGGGAAGGAGTGGCAGCCCCAGCCAGAAGAGGGTGAGTGTGTGCTTTTGGCCACCCATGTTGATCGCGGGTTTTCCTTGCCGCCGAGTGTTTTCTTTCGTGGCTTTTTGAACTTCTTCGGAGCGCAGCTCCACCACTTTACCCCAAACTCCATTGCCTATCTTGCTGCGTTCGTGTCCATGTGTGAGGGTTTCTTGGGCTGTCGACCGCACTGGGGTTTGTTCAAACATATATTCACGTGTCGATCTCAGACCGTGAAGAAGGCGAGCCCCGGTGATGAGAGAACCCAAGTCGTCCAAATGTGCGGGGGCCTGGGGATTCAGGTGAGGAATAAGAGCACCTTCCCGCCCATGACCTTTCCGAGTCCGTTAGAGGCTGGCAGTCGACTTGGTTCTACTGCCAGGTCCAGTCGACGCCAGGGCAGTCGAGTGGACTCCCTCCGTTCACTATGGACCGAGTGAGCAAGCCTTCCCCTCTGAAGCTGATTCCGGAGGAGAGAGCCGACGTGAAGATGTTGATGGAGCGCGTGGTGCAGTTGGTTCGGGAGGGAGTGACAGGCATGGACCTCTTGGAGGTTTTCCTCAGGCGTCGCATCCAGCCTCTCCAGTTCCGGAGCCACTGCATGTGGTTGTACTGTGGGACCGAAGACGAGACTAGAGTCCATCCAGAAGCAGTCGACGATGTCACTCTGGAAAGATGGATGGCGGCCGTCACCGGAAACAAGGACAACCCGCGCGGAGCCAGAAGGGTTCCTCCACTCGACCACAACAGCGACTCAAACAAGGTACACTTGCTCTGCTCTCCACTGCGCCCTCGTCGTATTCATTCCTGTTAATCCTGCCGACTGGTCGACTGATTCTTGTCTGGGCATTTGTTAGGCCCTCACCGAGCTGTACTCGATGCCCAATGGGGCACAAGCTTCGACTGAGGAGGGCGAGGCGAGCGGAGGCGAGAGCCAGGAAGAGGAGGAATGGGACTCGGATGTCGCAGAGGACGATGACGATGATGATGATGATGTCGGCGATGAAGACGACGTCGAGGACGAGGAAGAGGAGGAGGAGGAGGTCGTGCCGCCGCGCTCGGAAAGGCGGTCGAAGCTCGTCCACGACCCTTCGACTGAACGTGGCAAGGGGGTTGCGACGCAGTCGACCAAGCGCCCTAGGACCACCTCTCCAGCGCCGACTGAAAAGGCGCCGAAGCAGCCCAGGGCGGCCTCGTCGAAGCCGATCAAACTCTTGCCGAAGATGAAGGTGTCCATCCCTACCATATCAGGGTAACCGTGCTGCCCATATTTTCTTATTCTATGTGAACTTTATTTCTGGTCGACGCTGAAGTTAGTCGACTGATCCTTTGGAGTTGCAGTGCTGCTACTTCTGAGACCTCGGCCCAGGCCGATGACCACGAGATGGAGGATGCGGCAACTTCGAACCCAGGTACTGTATTCTTAACACCGTTTTTAGTCGACTGACTCGCGACCCCTGATCCTGATTCTTCTTCGCAGCTCCGCCCAATACTGTTATCAATCTTCCTGACGACGACGAGGATGAAGAACCACTGGCACGCAGGAAGAGTCGGAAAACGCCCGCCAGTAAGGTGCCTCAGGATGTGACGGCGCCTGAGACTCTGACTGTGGAGGAAGAGAACACCACTCGACACACGGTGTCCTTCGCAAATCCACTGACGAGTGCTCAGCAGCCCTCCCTCTTCACGACTCACCACGTCCCAGAGGACCAAGCTGGTGCAGCGAAGGAGGCAATACGCCAGGCGGGACTCGTGATGGAGCAGCTGAAGACCATCCGAGACGCGAGCCAGGCAGCTTATGACGCCAGCTCTGCCCTCCAAAGCAATGTCCAGGTCAGTCGACCGCTGTTTGTTCTGTTGGATATGTTACCAAAAACTTTTCTTTTCCGGAATTTATAGCAGTCACCCACTGGGTGTGTCGAATAAACTCCGTGTTAGCGGGGGCACGCTGAGTGCACCCGCTGGGTGTAGTCCCCAAGGCTAAGGTCGACTGCTTGCAGTCGGCCTTAGGCTTTATGATGTCAATCTTTCCGTCAGTCGACTGGTCGACTGGATTTCACAAACCGGTGGGGGCACGCTGAGTGCACCCACTGGGTGTAGTCCCCGAGACTGTGGTCGACTGCTTGCAGTTGATCACAGTCTTAGAGAATGCATTTTTTTTGAGGTCGACTGGTCGACTTTGTCTTCAACAGGATTAGTGGGGGCACGCTGAGTGCACCCACTGGGTGTAGTCCCCGAGACTACGGTCGAATGCTTGTATTCGGCTGTAGTCTTAGAAACGTGTGTTTTTCCCTTTTTCACTCGGAAGTGAATTATATTTGACATTTAGTCGATTGGTTCTTCACAGAACTCCTGTGATCTTGTGGCTCGCTACTCAGAGCTGGAACAAAAACATACTCAAGTCGAGCTGAGCTTGAAGCTGGTTCAGGAGAAGCTGACAAAGGCAAAGGAGGAGACCGAAGGTATGTTTGGTGAGACCCTGACGACTGCTTTTCCCCTTGCTTGTTTCAGCATCTGATCTTGCTGTAACTTGCAGGTAAGGTAAGGGAGGCCCAGCAGAAGAAAGACCTTGAGCTAGCTGAGAAGATCAAGCTTGCTGACGAGAAGTTAGCTTCAGTCACCAAGCTCGAACAAGACAATACCAATCTGAAAGCTGCTCTTGGGATTGCCAACAAGGAGGTCAGTCGACTGAAAACTGACAAAGCTGCCCTGACCGACCAAGTCAGCAAATTGACTGAGAAGAAAACTGAACTGGAGGCCTTCCTGAGTGGCCTTGCCAAGAAGTTGTTCCTTATGCTTGAAGGTAGACCTCCATGTTTGGCAAATATTTCCAATTGTGGCTTTTTCCATTCAACTATCTCCTTGACTTAGTGATCACCCTTGCAGAATTTTGTCAAAACTTTGAAGAAGAAACCAGCCGACTGGAGCCAAACCTTGACCCCGTCAATTCTCCGGTGAACGACGAAGTTGCCATGGATGTTTTCCGACTGGAGTCTCGTGTTGCAGCTGTCGTGGACTATCTCGCAAGACTGAAGGCCGCCACATCTCGCATCGACTCGACGCTCTGGCCTGAGGAGACACTTCAGAATGACCTTGAGTCGCTGATGGCCCGCTTGAACACGATCCCTGGTCGAGTGCAGGAGTGGAAGAAATCCTCGGCTCGGTGTGGTGCAGATGTCGCTCTGTGTCTGGCCCGAGTCCACTGCAAAGATGCGCGAGAAGAGAAGCTGGTGGCCCTTCGGGTGGCCAATACCAAGAAGCACGACTTCAGATCCTTTATGGAAACTTTCCTTGCAGCTGCCACTCGGATCGCCGACGGGATTGACCTTGATGAATTTGTTGCACCTTCCAGCCCTCCATAGGAGGGGTAAAAAACTTCTTCTGGCTCGACGCTTTAAATTTGCCTCGGTATGCCGAGCAGAATTGTAACCGACAAACCTTAACAGGCTTGACGCCTGAGCACTTTCGGTTCCTTTAGATGTCGATTCAAACTTGGATTTGGTGCTTGAATACGATTGCCTTCGGCTCGGAATGTCTTTTGCAGGTTCAAAGCAAGGTGCCTGTGCTGCAATCGACTTATTCTTTAGTCCACTTAGGCGAGCACTGGGCTGTAGCTAAGCCCCCCGAGTGAGAGGGTTGCTCTCCACTCGGCAGGATTTTTATACCTTAGGCGAGCACAGGGTTGCAGCTAAGCCTCCGAGTGAGAGGGTTGCTCTTCACTCGGTAGGATTTTTGTAACTTAGGCGAGCACAGGGCTGCAGCTAAGCCCCCGAGTGAGAGGGTTGCTCTTCACTCGGTAGGATTTTCACAACTTAGGCGAGTGCTTGGACTGCAGCTAAGCCCCCGAGTGAGAGGGTTGCTCTTCACTCGGTAGGATTTTCACAACTTAGGCGAGTGCTTGGACTGCAGCTAAGCCCCCAAGTGAGAGGGTTGCTCTTCACTCGGTAGGATTTTTATAACTTAGGCGAGCACGAGGCTGCAGCTAAGCCTCCGAGTGGAAGGCTGGCTTATCACTCGGTAGGATTTTGATAACTTAGGCGAGCACGAGGCTGCAGCTAAGCCTCCGAGTGAGAGGGTTGCTCTTCACTCGGTAGGATTTTTATAACTTAGGCGAGCGCATGGCTGCAGCTAAGCCTCCGAGCGGAAGGCTGGCTTACCACTCGGTAGGATTTTTATAACTTAGGCGAGCACATGGCTGCAGCTAAGCCCCCGAGTGAGAGGGTTGCTCTTCACTCGGTAGGATTTCAAAGCAAGGTGCCTGTGCTTAGGCGAGCGCTTGGACTGCAGCTAAGCTCCCGAGTGAGAGGGTTGCTCTTCACTCGGTAGGATTTTTGTAACTTAGGCGAGCACAGGGCTGCAGCTAAGCCCCCGAGTGAGAGGGTTGCTCTTCACTCGGTAGGATTTTCACAACTTAGGCGAGTGCTTGGGCTGCAGCTAAGCCCCCGAGTGAGAGGGTTGCTCTTCACTCGGTAGGATTTTGATAAACTTAGGCGAGTGCTTGCACTGCAGCTAAGCCTCCGAGTGGAAGGCTGGCTTACCACTCGGTAGGATTTTGATAACTTAGGCGAAACGGATTCGCAGCTAAGCCTCCGAGTGAGAGTCTGGCTCACCACTCGGTAGGATTTTGATAACTTAGGCGAGCACAGGGCTGCAGCTAAGCCCCCGAGTGAGAGGGTTGCTCTTCACTCGGTAGGATTTTTATAACTTAGGCGAGCACGAGGCTGCAGCTAAGCCTCCGAGTGGAAGGCTGGCTTACCACTCGGTAGGATTTTTATAACTTAGGCGAGCACAGGGCTGCAGCTAAGCCCCCGAGTGAGAGGGTTGCTCTTCACTCGGTAGGATTTTCACAACTTAGGCGAGTGCTTGGACTGCAGCTAAGCCCCCGAGTGAGAGGGTTGCTCTTCACTCGGTAGGATTTTCACAACTTAGGCGAGTGCTTGGACTGCAGCTAAGCCCCCGAGTGAGAGGGTTGCTCTTCACTCGGTAGGATTTTGATAAACTTAGGCGAGTGCTTGCACTGCAGCTAAGCCTCCGAGTGGAAGGCTGGCTTACCACTCGGTAGGATTTTGATAACTTAGGCGAAACGGATTCACAGCTAAGCCTCCGAGTGAGAGTCTGGCTCACCACTCGGTAGGATTTTGATAACTTAGGCGAGCACATGGCTGCAGCTAAGCCCCCGAGTGAGAGGGTTGCTCTTCACTCGGTAGGATTTTTATAACTTAGGCGAGCACGAGGCTGCAGCTAAGCCTCCGAGTGGAAGGCTGGCTTACCACTCGGTAGGATTTTTATAACTTAGGCGAGCACAGGGCTGCAGCTAAGCCCCCGAGTGAGAGGGTTGCTCTTCACTCGGTAGGATTTTCACAACTTAGGCGAGTGCTTGGACTGCAGCTAAGCCCCCGAGTGAGAGGGTTGCTCTTCACTCGGTAGGATTTTCACAACTTAGGCGAGTGCTTGGACTGCAGCTAAGCCCCCGAGTGAGAGGGTTGCTCTTCACTCGGTAGGATTTTCACAACTTAGGCGAGTGCTTGGACTGCAGCTAAGCCCCCGAGTGAGAGGGTTGCTCTTCACTCGGTAGGATTTTGATAAACTTAGGCGAGTGCTTGCACTGCAGCTAAGCCTCCGAGTGGAAGGCTGGCTTACCACTCGGTAGGATTTTGATAACTTAGGCGAAACGGATTCGCAGCTAAGCCTCCGAGTGAGAGTCTGGCTCACCACTCAATAGGATTTTGATAACTTAGGCGAAACGGATTCGCAGCTAAGCCTCCGAGTGAGAGTCTGGCTCACCACTCGGTAGGATTTTGATAACTTAGGCGAAACGGATTCGCAGCTAAGCCTCCGAGTGAGAGTCTGGCTCACCACTCGGTAGGATTTTGATAACTTAGGCGAAACGGATTCGCAGCTAAGCCTCCGAGTGAGAGTCTGGCTCACCACTCGGTAGGATTTTTACAAACTTAGGCGAAACGGATTCGCGGCTAAGTCACCCACTGAGGGGGAGTTTTTATGTGGACAAAAATAAAAAGTGACAGAAATTATGGAGGAACTATGACACTATTATTTTGAGGTCCATGAGCTACAGAAGTACTTTATTGCAACTCATCCGAGTGATAAAACTTAAGTGTAAAATGGGCGGAGTAGCTCCGCGTTCCAAGCTCGGGGCTCGTCGATATTATGCTCGACGTTGTAAAGACGATACGCCCCGTTGTGGAGGACCTTGGTGACGATGAAGGGGCCTTCCCAAGAAGGAGCAAGCTTGTGTGGTTTGTGCTGATCCACTCGGAGAACCAAATCCCCTTCCTGGAAGGCTCGACCTCTCACATTTCTGGCGTGGAAACGGCGCAAATCTTGTTGGTAGATGGTCGAACGGATCAGAGCCATCTCCCTTTCTTCCTCTAAAAGGTCGACTGCGTCCTGCCGCGCTTGTTCAGCTTCTGCTTCGTTGTAGATTTCAACTCGAGGAGCATTGTGGAGAAGATCACTCGGCAAGACTGCTTTAGCTCCGTAGACCAAGAAGAATGGAGTTCTTCCGGTCGACCGATTAGGTGTGGTCCGCAGTCCCCAGAGTACAGAGGGAAGTTCATCGACCCAAGCTCCAGCCGCGTGTTTGAGATCACGCATCAGTCGAGGCTTCAATCCCTTAAGAATCAGTCCATTAGCTCGTTCTGCTTGTCCATTCGACTGCGGATGAGCGACTGAAGCATAGTCGGCCCGTGTGCCCTGGGAGTCGCAGAAAGCTCTGAATTCCTCTGAGTCAAAGTTCGACCCATTATCCGTAATGATGCTGTGCGGGACTCCATATCTGAATATTAGTTCCCTGATGAAGCTAACAGCAGTACCGGTGTCAAGGCTCTTGATTGGTTTAGCCTCGATCCACTTGGTGAACTTGTCGACTGCCACCAGTACATGCGTGAAGCCACTTCGTCCTGTTCTCAAAGGGCCGACCATGTCCAGCCCCCAAACTGCAAAAGGCCAGACGAGTGGGATGGTCTTCAAAGCTGACGCAGGCTTGTGTGACATATTCGAGTAGAACTGACATCCCTCGCACTTATCCACTATCTCCTTTGCCATCTCATTCGCCTTGGGCCAGTAAAATCCGGCTCGGTATGCTTTGGCCACGATGGTCCGAGAGGACGCATGATGACCACAGGTCCCCGAGTGAATATCATTGAGGATGAGTCGACCTTCTTCTGGTGTTATGCACTTCTAACCGACTCCAGTCGTGCTTTCTCTGTATAATTGTCCTTTGATGACGGTAAAGGCCTTAGATCGACGGACGATCTGTCGAGCCTCTTCCTCATCCTCCGGAAGCTCTTTCCTCAAGATATATGCGACATACGGAATCGTCCAGTCGGGAATGACTACCAAAACCTCCATGATCAAGTCGACCACCGCTGGGACTTCAACTTCAGTCGGATCTGTGGCACTCTTGGGCTGCGGAGTTTCTTCGGTGAAAGGATCTTCTTTGACTGACGGAGTGTGTATATGCTCCAAGAACACACCACTCGGAATGGCTTCTCTCTTGGAACCTATCTTTGCTAGATCATCAGCTGCTTGATTTTTCAGTCGGGGTATATGATGGAGCTCCAACCCCTCGAACTTCTTCTCCAGCTTCCTCACTGCACTGCAGTATCCAGTCATGGCTGGGCTTCTCACGTCCCACTCTTTCATCACCTGATTGACCACTAAATCCGAGTCGCCATAGACCATTAGGCGACGGACGCCGAGTGAAATGGCCATGCGCAACCCATATAGGAGGGCCTCATATTCTGCCTCATTGTTGGAGGAATCAAAGTGAATCTGGAGCACATATCTGAGCTTATCTCCTCTGGGGGAAACCAGGACAACCCCAGCACCGGAACCATTCAACATCTTAGAGCCATCGAAAAACATGGTCCAATGCTCCGAGTGAACTTCAGTCGGCTGCTGCTGTTCAATCCACTCGGCGAGGAAATCTGCTATCGCCTGGGACTTAATGGCTTTCTTTGCCTCAAACTTGATATCAAGGGGAAGAAGTTCAATCGCCCATTTGGCCACTCGACCAGTTGCATCTCTGTTGTGCAAAATCTCTGATAGTGGAGCGTCGCTGACGACTGTGATGGAATGGTCAGAGAAATAATGAGCAACCTTCTTTGTGGTCATGTATATTCCATACACAAGCTTCTGATAATGAGGATATCTCTGCTTGGATGGAGTCAAGACTTCAGACAAATAATACACTGGGCGCTGAACTTTGAGAGCTTTTCCTTCTTCTTCCCGCTCGACCGTTAGCACAGTACTGACGACTTGTCCTGTGGCTGCAATGTAGAGCAACAGAGGCTCTTTGTTGATTGGAGCAGCAAGCACCGGCTGGGTGGAGAGCAGAGCTTTTAGCTCGGCAAACGCTGCATCAGCTTCTGGAGTCCACTCGAACTTGTCAGCCTTCTTCATCAGTCGGTAAAGAGGCAGTGCCTTTTCACCGAGTCGTGAGATGAATCGACTTAATGCGGCCAAGCATCCAGTAAGCTTCTGGACATCGTGCACTCGCACAGGGCGTTTCATTCGGAGAATAGTGCCAATCTTCTCTGGGTTAGCGTCGATTCCCCGTTCGGAAACGAGAAAACCGAGTAACTTGCCACCAGGAACTCCAAATGTGCACTTTGATGGATTGAGCTTGATATCATACCTTCTGAGGTTGGCAAATGTTTCGGCGAGGTCAGCGAGCAGGTCGGAACCTTTTAGTGACTTGACAACAATATCATCCATATAAGCTTCCACATTCCGACTGATTTGGGTGAGTAGACACTTCTGAATCATTCGCATAAATGTGGCTCCGGCATTCTTGAGGCCGAATGGCATGGTGATATAGCAGAAGCACCCGAATGGAGTGATGAAAGCTGTTTTTACCTCATCGGGCCCGTACAGACGGATCTGGTGGTACCCGGAGTAAGCATCTAAAAAAGACAACCTCTCGCATCCCGCGGTCGAGTCAACAATTTGATCTATGCGAGGGAGAGGAAAATGATCTTTCGGGCAGGCCCGGTTGATGTGCTTGAAATCAATGCACATTCGGAGCGACTTGTCCTTCTTAGGAACCATGACGACATTAGCGAGCCACTCGGAGTGGTATATCTCTCGGATAAATCCTGCCGCCAACAGTCGAGCCACTTCTTCACCGATGGCCTTTCTCTTCTGGACGGCGGACCGCCGAAGATGCTCTTTGACTGGTTTTGCAGACGAGTCGACTCTTAGGCGATGCTCAGCCAGTCCCCTGGGAACACCTGGCATGTCAGCGGGCTTCCATGCAAAAATGTCCCAGTTCTCACGGAGGAACTGGATGAGCGCTTCTTCCTATTTTGGGTCGAGTGTTGTGGAGATGCGGGTCGGAGCTGCTTCGGGGTCGGTCGGGTGAATGTGAACAGGCTTCGTCTCACCGGACGACTGGAATGCAGACTCTGTGGCGGGCTTCTTGGATCGCAGCAAGTCACTCGGATCTGCGTTTTGCTTGTATTCTTCGAACTCGACCGCTGTCACTTGGGAATCGGCAATCTTGGAGCCCTTCTGAAAGCACTCCTCCGCCTTTTTCCTATCACCGGTGACAGTGATCACACCTTTGGGACCGGGCATCTTCAATTTGAGGTACACGTAACATGGTCGAGCCATGAACCGTGCATAGGCTGGTCTCCCCAAAATGGCATGATATGCACTTTGAAAATCCACGACCTCAAACGTCAACTTTTCTTTGCGAAAATGCTTCGAATCACCAAACACTACGTCCAAAGCTATCTGGCCGAGTGACTCGGCCTTCTTCCCTGGTATAACTCCATGGAAGCTCATGTTACTAGTGCTCAGTCGGGACATCGGAATGCCCATACCTTTCAATGTGTCTGCATACAATAAGTTCAGCCCACTTCCACCATCCATCAGCACCTTTGTCAGTCGAGTGCCTTCGACAACTGGATCGACCACCAAAGCTTGCCTCCCGGGGGTGGCAATATGAGTCGGGTGATCAGATTGGTCGAATGTGATGGGTGTTTGAGACCACTTCAGATAATTTGCCTTTGCTGGGGCAACCATGTTCACCTCTCGGTTAATCACTTTCAGTCGACTTCTGCTTTCCACATCTGCAAAGATCATCAGAGTGGAGTTGATATGCGGATATCCTCCCTCACTGTCCTCTTTGTCTTCGGCCTTGTCCGACTCCTTCTCCTTGTCCTTAGACTGTTTTCCCTGAAACTGCTGGATCAGGAGTCGACATTGGCGAGTGGTGTGCTTTGGGTAAATGATATTCCCCTCTTCATCTTTCTTCGTGTGAATGTGACACGGCATATCCATCACGTCGTTCCCTTCTTTATCCTTTACCTTCTTGGGGTTCCAGGATCCTTTTGGTTTCCCCTTAAACTTTCCTTGAGTCACGGCCAGAGCCTCTCCAGGAGCTGCCGGTTCAGCCTTCCGCTTCTGTTTCCGACTGGTGTTTCCTTTTTCCGACTGACTCGGCTTGTGCTTGCCGCTTCGGAGTCGGTCTTCTTCTTCGCCGTTGGCGTACTTGGTAGCAATTTCCATCATCCGACTCAAGGTCATGTCACCGGTTCGACCAAATTTCAAACTCAGTTCTCTGTTCTTGACGCCGTCTTTGAAGGCGCATACTGCCTGATGATCAGAGACATTTTCCACAGTGTGGTGCAAAGTGATCCACCTCTGAATATACTCTCTGAGAGTCTCATTAGTTTTCTGCACGCAGACTTGCAACTCTGTCAATCCCGCTGGTCGCTTGCAAGTCCCTTCAAACGTTCTGACGAACACTCGGGACAGATCTTCCCAAGCGTAAATGCTGCTAGGAGGTAATTGAGTCAACCATGCCCTGGCAGAACCTTCCAACATGAGGGGTAAATGCTTCATGGCCACCTCGTCGTTCCCACCACCGATCTGAACTGCCACTCGGTAGTCTTCAAGCCAAGTTTCAGGCTTAGACTCACCAGTGAACTTGCTGACTCCTGTTGCCAACCTGAAATTGGGGGGGATAACTGCGGCTCTGATAGCTCTGCTGAAACATTCAGGACCAGAAACATGTACTCGACTGCTCGTGGGTACATCTCTGTCGAGTGCGCCTCGATGGGCTCTGTTCCGGTCGACCAACCCTTGCACGATAATGGATCGCGCGTCGAAGCCTGGCTCTCTGGGGTCAACTGGAACCCTACGCCCTGTACTGTACTGACGCCTATCATCTGGCTGCCGAGGAGCGTAAGACCCACCCCTCGGAGGGGAATAGGGCACTCGACGCCTATCATCTCGGTCGAGTCTGTCGCCATATTGATCTCACCGATTCTCACGCCCTTCGCGCCGCGGAGGCGATCTGGGGCTGTGAGCCGACTGAACCGTATTCACAGTGACAGATCGACTGTGAATTCTGTTGCGCGACTGAGACACGGCTGAATTCTGATCTCCTGCTGCCCGGAGCAGATCCCTGATCTGCAGCAAACCTCTGCCAGCTTCCGACTGCGAAGGCTGAATGGACTCTGCTATATGGGTCGCAGCTGCTAAATTCTGAATTGGGGTTCGATATACCTGAGTCGGCGGGAAGAGTTGACATCGACTGGTGTCGGTAACTCGTTGCCGCGCGCGCTCGTCGAGTGCTCGCTGAAGGTTCTCCAGTCGAGTGCGCTCGGCCAAATTGGCCAGACGCGCCTCCTCCAAGGCACGAGCCTCGGGGGTTTCTCCTGCGATGGGAATACGCAGGGGATCCTCGTTCCTGCGGCGAAGCTCTTCTCTTTGCAGAGAGTCGAGTGGCTCGGGCTGGTACTCTTCGTAGTCTCGTGCAGGGTCGCCGCCGTCACCTGCTCCACCACCACGGGCGAAGCCAGGAGGGCTGTGGGGCCCGTCGACCATCAAGATTTCCGCCGCTGGATCACTGCTTCCGCACTCGGATGCAGTCTCTCCGGAGCCAGTCGACTGATCGAACAAGCCGTAGAGAGATTCGTTGGGCTCGATTGCCGCAACTTGTGTAGTGGCCGATTGGCGAGCCACCGCGTGACTCACCCATCGCTGAAGCCTCGACCGGCCTGAGCGCTTGCGCTGGCGGGAGACCGGGAGGGTGGACGATGGAGGAGCCGACCGATACTGGGTCGACGGTTGCCGCAGCAGAACGCCGCGGACACATGCGCGAAAATGCGTCGCACCGCGGACGGGGAGCGCGTCTACGTCGAGTGGAGCCTCCTGGAGCCATGCGGAGTCGCCGGCGATGAAGGTGAGAGTGCCGAGACGGATCTCTTGACCCTTGACCAAAACTCCAGCAGACACCATGATGAGAGTACTTGGAAGAATCGCAACTTCTCCACAAAATCGCTAAAACACCTGCCCCACGGTGGGCGCCAACTGTCGTGGTTCTAAGTCTGACAGTAGAGTGGGGGGTAGATATGGAGAGGCAAGGTCCTAGCTATGGAGAGGTTGTAAGCACAAAGGATGTACGAGTTCAGGCCCTTCTCGGAAGAAGTAACAGCCCTACGTCTCGGAGCCCGGAGGCGGTCGAGTGGATTATGAATGTATGAATTACAAGGTGCCGAACCCCTCTGCCTGTGGAGGGGGGTGGCTTATATAGAGTGCGCCAGGACCCCAGCCAGCCCACGTAGGAGAGGGTTTAAGGTGAGTTAAGTCTGGGGCGTTACTGGTAACACCCCACATAAAGTGCCTTTACTATCATAAAGTCTACTTGATTACAGGCCGTTGCAGTGCAGAGTGCCTCTTGACCTCCTGGTGGTCGAGTGAGTCTTCGTGGTCGAGTCCTTCAGGTCAGTCGAGTGAATCCTCGTTGGTCGACTGGAAGGCGACCTCTTCTAAGGATGTCCTGGGGTAAGTTACTTGGATCAGGTCCATGACCCTACCCTAGGTACATAACCCCATCAGCCTTTTCTATGTATATATTTCTCTGCGTTCTATCTCTTTGCCCATTGCTCTTTGGCTTTTTCCTTTGCGGCCTTCCCTTGGTCGCCGTCTTGCCAGTCGGACAGCCGCTCTACGGACTGTTGCTGGATCAAGTACTTAGCTTTTTTGGGAAGGCAAGTACTTAGCCGTTTAGAGTTTTTTAGCAAATTGATTAGAAAACGTTGAGCCAACTGCCCGAGAGTCGGTTGTAAAAGGTTGGAAGCCGGCTTAAACTATGTACATGCTTTCAGTCCTTAGCCATTTTTTATGTGGACACCCATTCTACCTTACTCCTGCCCACCAGACAGTCGCTCTGCGAGCTGCGGCTTCTAACAGGAGACGGCTTAAGTGCCATACACTACTTGTCCGGCTGCAGGAAGCATTTCATAGTTCAAGACGACAAGTCCCCGGGCCGACTAGTCAAACCCGGTGCCAAGCGGCATAACAAAGAATAACATACTCATAGGCATAATTCTTATTATATAGATAAAAGGGGGCAGTCCCCGAGCTCTTCTCGGGGGGCCCAAAGTCTTCGTACTTTAATAGAAAAGGTAGCGTGGTACATACTGCATTAATTGTAAAATCTTCGGAGGAGGTTTGTGTTCCATGGCCGCTCCGTCTCTTTTCTGGAGTCGTCCTTCTTGCGTGCTCGGGGCTTCTGAGCATCGATCAGATAGTAGGAGTCATTGCCCAACACTTTGCTGATGATGAAAGGGCCTTCCCAAGGTGCTGAGAGCTTGTGCTGGCCGACTGTTCGCTGAATCAGCCGGAGCACAAGGTCTCCTTCTTGGAAAGATCTCGGCTTGACCTTCCGGTTGTAGTATCGGTGCAGGCTCTGCTGGTAGATGCTGGACCGGCTGAGTGCCAACAGCTGGCCCTCTTCCAGCAGATCGACGCCGTCTTGACGTGCTTCTTCTGCTTCCTCTTCGGTGTACATGGTGATTCGAGGGGAGTCGAATTCTATGTCCATTGGAATGACGAGTTCGGCACCGTAGACGAGGAAGTAGGGCGTGAAGCCGGTTGACTTGTTTGGAGTTGTGCGCAGGCTCCAGAGGACGGCTGGCAACTCGTCAAGCTAGCAGCCAGCCGAGCGCTCTAGAGGCTCGACCAGTCGAGGCTTGATGCCGGACAGGATGAGGCCGTTTGCTCGCTCTACCTGGCCGTTGGACTGCAGATGGGCAACGGACGCTAAGTCCAGTCAAATGCCCTGCATCGCGCAGAAACGGGCCAAGGCACCTTTGGCAAAGTTCGTGCAGTTGTCGGTGATGATGTTGTGCGGTATGCCGTACCGAATTGTGATGTCGGAGATGAAGGTCACAGCAGTCGGACCATTCAACTTCTTGATTGGTTTTGCTTCTATCCACTTGGTGAACTTGTCCACTGCGACAAGTAAGTGAGTCAAGCCGCCTCGTGCCGTCTTGAATGGTCCTACCATGTCCAGGCCCCAAACAGCGAAGGGCCAGGCAATGGGAATAGTCTTGAGTGCAGAAGCCGGCTGATGTGGCTTGGATCGGAACTTCTGTCACCCTTTGCATTTTTGGACCAAGGCCTTGGCATCTTCAAGAGCAGTCGGCCAGAAGAAACCATGGCGGAAGGCTTTGGCGACGAGTGCTCTTGAAGCCGCGTGGTGGCCACACTCGCCTTGATGGATGTCCTTGAGAATTGCTTGGCCTTGCTCCGGCTCCACGCATTGTTGGTAGACACCAGTGACACTGCGCCTTACAAGCTCTTTGTTGACTATGGTGTAGGCTGCTGCCCGGCGTTGCACTTGTCGAGCTAAGATCTCATCAGTTGGCAGTTCTTTGTTCACCAGGAATTTGAGGATGGGCTGGGCCCACGAAAGGGCTACAATTTCTGCGACTGTCAGGACTGCGACTTGGACGAGGGTGGCTGGGCCGGGAGGCAGGGGCTTGGAGTTGGCAGCCGCTTGCTGTGTCGATGAAGTCCCCGAGCTGATTGGCGCAGTCCCCGGGTCGGGCTCTGGAGTCTCCGGGCCGACCGCCGCAGTCCCTGGGCCGGGTGCGACTGCCATGGTCCCCGCGGCGCCTGCTAGAATACTCGTGCCGTCTGCGGGGGCTCTCGAGTCAGATCCGACTGCTTCAGGAGGAGCCGGCACGAAGATAGAGTCTGACTTTGGCGATGGCTTGACAGACGGCTTTAGAAGGTGTTGAAGGGCAACGTTGGACGGTATTGCTTGACGGGTGGAGCTGATTCGTGCCAGGGCATCCGCTTGGTCGTTGTCGTTTCTTGGCACATGGCGAAACTTGCGCCCCTCAAAATATCCACTGAGTTGCTGTACGAGGAAGCGGTAGCTCGCCATGTTTGCGTCTTTGGCATCCCAATCGCCTAACGACTGCTGGACCACCAAGTCGGAGTCACCATAGCACACGATCCGGCGAATGCCGAGCTCTTTGTCCAGCCGGAGCCCGTGAATGAGTGCCTCGTATTTGGCGACGTTGTTGGAGGCGGCAAAATAGATTTGCAGCGCATATTTGAGCTTGTCGCCTTTGGGAGAGGTGAGGACGATGCCGGCTCCCAAGCCGGTGCGCATCTTGGAGCCGTCGAAATGCATTCGCCAATGGGTGGAGTCGGGCGCTGGCGGCAGATACTGGGTCTCGGCCCAGCCGACGAGGAAGTCGGCCAGCGCTTGTGACTTGATGGCGGTGCAAGGCTGGTAGTAGATGGTGTAGGGGGCCAAATCTATGGCCCATTTGGCCACTCGGCGCGAAGCATCCCGGCTCTCGATGATCTCGGCTAGTGGAGCCGTGCAAACCACAGTGATTGGATGCTCTTGAAAGTAAGGCTTCAATTTCTTGGCGGCAAAGTGCACGCCGTAGCACATCTTCTGGTAGTGGGGGTAGTTTTGCTTGGAGGTCGACAACACTTCACTCAAATAATATACCGGTCTCTGGACTGGTAGTGCCTTGCCTTCCTCCTTTCGCTCTACCACGATGACTGTGCTGACTACTCGGTTGGTGGTGGCGATGTAGAGGAGCATGGGTTCCTTAGGAGTCGGAGCCGCCAGGACAGGTGGAGTAGTCAACATCTTCTTCAGTTGGAGAAAAGCTTCGTCCGCCTTGTGGTTCCACTCGAAAAAAGTGGTCTTCTTCATGAGTTGGTATAGGGGGAGAGCCTTCTCACCCAGCCGACTGATGAATCGGCTGATGGATGCCAAACAGCCGGTGAACTTTTATACGTCCAGCAGTCAGCTGGGTACCTCCATCCTCTCAATGGCCTTGATCTTCAAAGGTTTGCACTCTATGTCGCGTTCAGAGACCAGGAAGCCAAGAAGCTGGCCGGCTGGTACTCCAAAGACGCATTTCTCCGAGTTGAGCTTGATTTGAAATCGGCGCAAGTTCTCAAAGGTCTCCTTGAGGTCTTCCAGCAGTGTTCCACGCTTTTCCGTCTTCACCACCACATCGTCCATGTAAACATGGGCGTTTCTGCCGAGTTGCTTGAGGAGGCACTTCTGCATGCAACATTGGAAGGTGGCGCCGGCGTTCCTCAAGCCGAACGTCATGGTCAAGTAGCAGAAGGCTCTAAACGGCCTCATGAAGGCGGTCTTCAGCCTATCGGCCGGGTTCAACTTGATCAGGTGATACCCTGAATATGCATCCAAGAAACTCAACAGCTCGCATCCGGCTGTGGAGTCTATCACTTGGTCGATCCTTAGCAAAGCGAACGGGTCCTTGGGGCATGCTTTGTTGAGGCTAGTGTAATCAATACACATTTGCCACTGCTTGTTCTTCTTCAGTACCAGGACCGGGTTGGCTAGCCATTCTGGAAAGAACACTTCCATGATGAAGCCGGCTGCCAGCAGCCGGGCTATCTCTTCTCCAACGACTCTTCTCTTCTCTTCTGACAAGCAGTGCAAGGGATGCCTGACTAGCTTGGCATCAGACCGGACATGTAATTTGTGCTCGGTGAAATCCGTCGGGACACCTGGCATGTCTTTGGGGGACCATGCAAAGATGTCCCGATTCTCATGGAGGAAATTGACGAGCTCGCCTTCCTATTTGTTGTCGAGGTTTGCACCTACAACAGCGTACCTCTCCGGGTGCTCCGGGTCCAAGGGTGTCTTTTTCGTTTCTTTGGCCGGCTTGAACGAGCCTCAGCTTTCGACTCCTTGGGATCGGGCGACATCCCTGGCTGCTTGCTTGCCATCGCCACACCCGATCAAGGAGCCGCTTCTCAGCTGCGATCGCGAGGGACTCGGCCAGCCTACTGCTTTCTGCTGTGCAGGCGGACAACTTCTTGTAGTCGCCAGTTATGGTCAGAATCCCCTTGGAACTCGGCATCTTCATCTTGAGGTAGGCATAGTGGGGGACAGCCATGAACTTGGCCAGGGCAGGCCAGCCGAGCAGCGCATGGTATGGGCTCTTAAGGTCCACCACCTCAAACCAAACTGACTCTCGGCGGAAATGATCTTTGTGCCCGAAGAGGACGTCAATCAGAATTTTGCCGATTGGTGAGCAGGAAAGGCCTGGAACTATGCCATGGAACACTGTGCGGCTGGACTAAAGCTGCCTCTGTCTAATTCCTAATTTCTCCATGGTATCCTTGTACAGGATGTTGATGCTGCTGCCGCCGTCTATCAGGACTCTGGAGAAGCGAGCAGCTCGCTTGTCCGTGACAAAGGTGGCGTCCAAAACCAAGGCATAGGAGCCGGGTTTGGGCATTACTTCCGGGCGGTCAGCTCTGCTCCAGCTGATGGGCTTCTCAGACCAATGCATGAACTCTGGTGTCTCAGATGCTACTGCATTCACCTCTTGCTGCTGCTGCCGCCTGCTGCGTCGATCATCGGCCACGCTGGTGAACACGACATAGGTTCCATGCTCGTTTGGGCACTCGTCTTGTATCGCGCCGACTGGTCTGACCGTCGGCTGCTGGGGCGGAGGAGGAGGCGGCTACCCAGCAGGTGGGGAAGGCAAAAGGCCGTCTCCCTTGGTGATCCTGGTGAGCCAGTGGCACTTCCGAATGGTGTGGTTGGACGGCTTCGCGCCACTATGGAATTTGCAGGGTCCATCCAAAGTCTGCTCATATGAGAAAGCCGGCTGCCAGTTGGGCTTGCCGCCCTTCTGGCGTTTGGGCGGAAGCTACCCTTCCGGCTGCTGGTCTTCGACTGTCGCCACCTGCCGATTGGTGGAAGCCGGCTATGGGGCTCTGTGCTTGTGGTCGTTCTGCTGTTGACGTCGACTGGCGTCTCCAGCCGGGGTTCGAGGAGCATGAGGAGCCACCTTGCCTATCTCACTAACTTGGATCTCCGTCTTCATGGAGGAGTCGGATGTGGCATATTTGTCTGCTATGATCAGCAGCTCGTCGAGGGTCTTCGGCTCATCGCAGAGAAGCCTATGCTTGAGGAGGGTGCCCTCTCGGCATCCTGTAGTGAAGTACTCAATGGCCTGCACCTCGTGCATGCCCTAGCAGGAGTTGCGGAGCTCGGCCCGGCGCGTGAGGTAGTCGCGAGTTGACTCGTTGGGGCCTTGCACGCACAAGGAGAGCTGGCGAGGTATGGGTGGCCGCTTGTACGTGCTGGTGAAGTTGCGGACGAAGGCGTCGGTGAAGTCGACCCAACTATTGATGCTGCGGGGCTTCAAGCTGTTCAGCCATGTCCGTGTCGTGCCCTGGAGCATGAGCGGAACGTATTTCACGGCAACACGCTTGTTGCCGTTTGCTATGCTGACGGCCGTGGAGTAGTCGACTAGCCAGTCTTCCGGCTTCATGGAGCCGGTGTATTTGGGTGTGTCTCTTGGGAAACCCTTTGGGGAAGGGCTCGTCCCGAATGCGGGGGCCGAAACACGGCGGACCCAACTCATCTTCTTCTTCAAGCGCCAGGGATCGGTGGATGCGGTCGATCCGGTGGCGGGCGTCATTCTCTCCGACTCCCTCTCAGCGGCCAAGGCGGTCGCCGAGCGTCGGCTGATCAACAGGCGGCAGGGAGACTCGCCTTTCCCTGCGAGGGGGAGGAGCCAGACAGTCGTCCCATCATTCCACTGTTCTTGGGCGGCCGTCTTGGTCGCGCTCTATGGTGATGCGAGTCCAACTACGGCTGGCAGCCGGCTCCTTGTCCTTTCTTCTGCGGACGCCACAAGTCGGTGTCCGAGATGTCGCGTCTTGGTCTCGGCGGGGAGGCAGGTCTTCATTCTATCGGTGCGGCGCACCAGTGCGGCAGCCGGCCTCGTTCTGCTCTGCAGCCGCGTCAAGGAGTCGCTGGACGCGCTTCGTCATCAAGCGACGTTCTTTGCCCTCGAATTTGTCCAGCTCGTCCGCCGCTGCCTGGGCAGCTCGGATGTTCTCCGCAGGCATGGCGTAAACGGGGCGATTTTCCCCGAACAGGTCAGCGATGGCCACGCCGCGCCGCCGGACCGTGCCAAGGCGGCTAGGTCTAGCGGGAGCCGGCGTGCCGCCCACAGCGCAGTCCATCTTGCGCTGGTAGGCCTCTGATAGGCGTCTCATGCTGGCTAGCTTCTTGGCGCCTTCGACTAGCTGAAGGCGGCGTGCCTCCGGCGTCTTGGCATCGGCATTTTCGGGAATGGGTGCTGCCAGATCTTGCAGCGCCGCGCTGAGCGGGTCATAATCACCCCCGCCGGAGTGCTCGCCATGATCAATGACAAGCACTTCCGTTACGGTGCTTCCGCCGCTCTCCGCGCAAGGGAGCGGCTCGTCGTAGACCACCACGTTGGTGGGGAACGTGTCAAGCGACGCGGTGTCGGAGTCGACCAACATCGTATCGGTGGAGCCTACGGACTCCAAGTCCCCAGCTGGCTCACTGGCGACATGGAGTTGATCGAGGAGGCCCGCGAGGAGGCTCTCAGGGCCGCGTGTGCCCGCGTCAGATGCGGGCTCGTCGGAGAGGCGGACCTCACCGACAAGGTCGGCGAGGCAACTGGCCGCGCAGGCGATTTTAGCGCCATGCAGCGCGTCCGCGCAGACTCCGTCTGGCGTGCCGGGCTGGCTGCGCTCGCCAGGGAGGAAAAGGGTTCCCGTCCAAAACAGGTCTCCGGACGACGGTGCACCACGCCCCACGATGGGCGCCAAATGTTGGGGGTTGGGTGCGACATATGTCAATGGATGGCTTATCATGGTGGGAGCGAGTAGAACGTCGCCGGTGCCCGGAAACGGGATGAGGCGTAGACACGAACGCCATCATACTTTACCCAGGTTCGGGGCTCTCCTAGGAGATAACACCCCTAGTCCTGCTCTGCGGGGTCTCCACATGATCACTAAGGCAAAGTGAATACAAGGGCGCTCCTCTAGCTTTATGCTGAAGGTAGGAGAAGGGAGGGCTAGCTCTCTCCTCTCTCTATGATCTGGTCTAGTTCTAATGGGTCCGAACCCTTTGCATGGGTGCCCTGGGGGGTTTATATAGGCCTACCCCCCACGGGTACAATGATAAATTGTCTGGGCGCAGGGCCCAGCCGTCAGTCTCTTCGCCTGCCGGCCCTTCCGCCGACTGGTGGGCCCCGCCAACTAGTCTGATACGGAGCCGAGAGGCAGTACCCGCCACTTGCGGGTCTTGCCGGCTGCTGATTACTGTAGTCGTGCTTCTAATGACGCAGGCTTGGTCATGGGGTCGTGGCTACAGCCCCGCCGTCTGGCGGGTGATCACTGTAGCCACTCCCTGTCTCGTCTGGTTAATGGCGCGGGGAACCCGTGGGAGGGGCAGGCCGACTCCCGGGGGCCGGCTTCCTACGGGTCCGACTGGTGGCGCTCTTGCCGTCTTCTGGACTCTCGCTGATCGGTAGGGCCCGTCGTCCGTGGACCGTACTAACAGGTCGTCGTGGGCACAGGACTCCGCCCACTTTTGCTGATGCCAGGGATGGCATGGCAACAGTGCCACGCCAGATGAAGATCTCCGTTGGTATGGCGCACTGTGACCTAGCCATCTCCTGGAAAAGGGGAGGGAGTGGGCTTTACTGTTGCCACTCCCTGTCCCATCCCCCCTGATGAGGGCATGGGCTTTGTTGGTGCCGTGGGCCGACTCCCCGTGGCCGACTTCTCTGGAAACCGCCAGGCGGGAGTCGGCCGGTCTTGACCTCGCCTCTAGGACTCGGCTGCATGCGGGCAGCCGACTGTTCCTTCAGCCGTCCTCCAGAAGGCGGCTCTTCATCTGGCGTCTCGAGGGGCGCAGTCAGCCGCGATGTGTTGAAAGGTTTTGGATCTCGGGTTAGCCTACCTGTGGCCCATTACTCCGACACATTGTGTCTTAAATGATTAATTTACTTTTACTTTGATGATGAATTTATCATAATTATTTGTGTGACAGAATTATGTTTTATGCAAATCTTTGCTTTTGCTGCTTATGCTTGTGTACTTGTGCAGTTAGTTTTGTAAATAATCTAGCCATCAGTTCCTACACATCTTTCCGCAAAAATATTTAAAAAAATCCTGCATATATTTGCACCCTGTCAGTTTTCGTCCCAACTCCACCCTGGGCCGGACTAGGGAATTTTGGATGTTTGTACCGATCCAGTCCAATTCTGACGACTGCATTGAAGCCCTAAAAGTGTCCAGACTATCGAGTTTGAACATTTGGAGGAGAATGATGTTGGTAAGTTCATCTCACCATATCTATGAACATAGATCTCCTCTCTCATGAGATCTTTAGCTATGCATATGTCCTGATGCATATATGCATTGTTATCCCTTGATTTTTTTTTTCATTCTTTCCTTCTTTTCCCATCTTTCTGCGGAAAATGATATGTTTCACCCATTTGCAATATTCCCAATGATCAATCTATGTGTAACTTTCAGCAGAAATGCAGATAAAAAGTTTGTGGGACCCGAGTATATATGGTGTGTATGTGGAACAGCGAGCATGCATTGCGCATGTTGGCGCCGGGAGGGATCTCTATATCTCCATGGGATCTTTCTTTTCTTTCTTTCCCGTCAACTTATTCGGTCGGCACGCCGTGTGGTTGCAGGTGTGTAAATCCTCCAAAAGCTTGCAGTGTATATGTTCTCCGTCCAATCACCCGTGTAACGGGTAAGATACCGATCGGCCGTGAGAATGACGGGTGCATTTGTATTCTTTCAAGTTATGTGTACGTGTTGATTCGCCCTTGTAAGTTGTGTTTTGATGTAGGAGTTATTTATTTCAGTACATTGAGATTCCCTCTGTCATGCTCAAGCTTCGAAACAAACAAAAATTGAGATAAGAGAAAAAAACTATATGAAATATTTCATTAAAAAGGCAAAAAAATGTTTTATCTGCGTTGGAAAGAGGATGTAGATTCTGTAGAATTTATTCCTTTTTCCACTGGCGCAACCCGGCCAATATCTGCCCACCGCATTTGCATTTTTGTCGGTTTTGTTGGTGCTGTTGTGTGGAAGGGCAGCGTCTTCCCGTTGGGGCTTTGGAAGGTAGCTCAGCTCGGAAAGGGAGCGTCAGCAAGACAGCAAGCCGGAGACGGCCACATCGTCATCGACGTGCGTGCCACGGCCGGCGATCGAGAGGGATCACAGCCTGGACGATCGACCGTCCAGTGGACCGGAGCTTGCTAGCGACTACCACCTCGATTTCTAGCGACGAGCTCCCGTTCATCGACGGCGACGCGCCCCCTGGGCTTCACGTGGGCTCCGACCGGGACACACCATCCAGAAGAAGCTCTTGTCATCCGTTGGCGCCAACGCTCAGTGCGGCCGTTGCTTTTGTCATCGTACAATGGATCTTGCACTACATGTTGGAAGTTGGAGACCTGCTTGATAGCTTCGCATAGTATGGCTTAGCACGGTTTCATGCACAGGAAATATCCTTGGTTACTTCAGCGTCCTGTAGCTCACGCTCGACCTTGATCCCATTTGTCTCCCCGGCCCTATCATTAGACTATCTACAGCTGGATACCCCAAACACCTCTCAAACACCCAGATGGATGTCCCGGTCAGTGACCCGTTGAAAAACCCGACCTAGACGGGATACCTCAAACGTCCGGGCAGTCATCCCTTATATCAAGCCTAAATCTGAGGCGGATAGAGGAAGGCCCGGACGCGATCGGGCACATCCGTCACGTCGCCATGACGCTCTGGTCCCACACAAAAACACTCTGAAACCCAATGCTTCCAAACTCGTCTCCTTCGTCGGACCGATGACGCCGCGTGGCGTCGCTTCGGCGGGCCGTGTAGTGTCCAAGCCTGGTTATTATATTTAAGCCAACCACCGGTACCGAAATCCTACATGTTCACATTTCCTCCCCTCACGTCCGTCACCTCTGCCACCACTTTCCACTCGCCGGCCGCTCGCCGGCCGCCACCACGCCATTTGGTAAGGAGCTACCCATATCTAACGCCGGAGCGCCGACTGCAGCTCTTTGAGCAGATCCGGGCAAGGCGCGAAGTCCGTATCGCCGCGGGGCTACCTCCGGACGCGGTGGATCCAGAGGAGGAGTTGGAAGAGGACGCAGAGCAGGACAAGGGCGAAGAGGACGTGGGGGACGCTGGGGACGCGGACCTGCGGGCGGAACAACAGGCAATCCTCGATTCCCTCCGGTCCGAGGCTGAGGCCAACCGTCGTCATCTGCAGTAAGCAGAGGCGGAGTACGCCGCGGCCGTCGACCAGATGCTCGCGTATATGGATGAGAAGGAGGAGCTGGAGCCCTCCTACGCGCCCATCTACCCGGTGCCCGGCACAAACTTTGTGGACATCTTCGACGACGAAGTGTAGTTTAGGCTAGCGTGATTTGCGTAGTACGTAGGATTTATTTTTGCATAGTTTACCCGTGGGATAAAATATGAGGTACTCAAATGTGTAGCACCAAGTATGAGGTCTGACAGTCAGTGCCCGCGGACGCGCCCGGTCGCGTCCTCGAGCGTTTGAGGTGCCGGATTTGGTGTCTAAAAAGGATTTTCGGTATAGTTTTCCTTGTGACGGCCCAGGGCGCAGTGGTACTTGTGATATTTCTGCTTGGGACGCATTTTATTTGGCAGTTTTCTGGATGTTAAATACCATTAGATGAGTTACTTTTCATTGGCATTGGAAACATATCACATTATGGCAGGGCAACATTTCACAATTTAATGAATCCTCCACGTATTTGATGGGATGGTTAAGGGATTATCTATGGTTAAACTCTTCACAAGTTATCAATGGATATTATCCTTTTGGGATGAATAGTTGCGGCTCTAGATACTCTCACTCAACTCGTATAATTTTTCTTTCTGAAAATGGTAATACAAAGAACATCAGAAGTAACCAAAATTATATCTATGTTCGTAGACCATATAGTAACAACTACACGCACTGGAGCCAGCAGAAGCCGCACCGCGCCACGCAGTCCCTTCCTCATTGGTTGGGCAAATCTTGTTGTAGTAGACAGTAAAAAAATTCTCATGCTAAGGCCCCAAAAAGTCAGCACACCAGAAGATAAGGTGAATGGCGCGTTCGTGCGCGTGAATGGTCCACTGAAATTCGATTTGTTACCTTGCAAGAGCGCGGTTTCCATTTGCCCTTTTTTTAGTTTCTTAGCAGACTAATTTGTTGTTTTCTTGATCAGTAAGTTTACAAGTTGGAAACCTATTAGATTTGGATCGTGATCGCGACATAATACCACGTAGACTCTCCTATATTTATGACTTACCGGACACCGCCAAAGGCTCTGAAAATGCGCTATGGTATTTGCCTACTCATGCCATTTCCGCCACCAACGGGATCTACTCCATCCTGAAAGTCGACGTGCACCAGTGAGCGGGAGAGCAGGTCCCCTGAACGTCTCATCCTTGTGATCCTGCATCGGGAGAGGGTGAATTAGGTTTTTGGGAAGTGCTACGCACGACTACACACGTCTATCACCACGAGCCGTCTTTTGTCAGTCACGCGGCATCATGCACGGTTGTCTCCGTCGCCATCAGCTTCGCATCAAAAACATTACCTCTGCAGTAACCACTGATACTTTATCTGCAACCAGTTAGTTTTCTAATTCAATCTTTAATTATGGTTATTGTTGCATGTGCAATGTTATTGTTCATGCTATTTAATGCATCTAGTATCTTTGACATATGCATGCTAATTGTTGCTTTTACCATGATTTATATTCTGGAATTAATCATGAAGTTTTCTATTATTCCAACACTTTTGAGAGATATTTTTAGAAAAGACACCTATAGGCATCTTCTAACTGAATATTATCTTAAAAAAATATAGCAAACATTGCAATGAAAAGACACTCAAATACAAAAAGACCAGCAAAAAAGAATTACATCGAAAATGATAGTGCCCATCTTCTTCCTCCAATTGATGTCCCGAGCTTAAAGAAAAGGAACACTTGCCAACTTCCACTCGCCGATATAAATGAAATAAAGTAATCACTGAACAGATATTGGTTGGGGCATCACCCACGCAACACAGGCTTGCAATCATTCACCGCTAGTCCAATGGGTCGGAGAAATCGAGTCATGTCACATAAAAACTTGAGAGAATAGGTCGAAATCACCGCGCCAAGATCCGCTCAATTGCTTCCCTTGATTCACATATCAACCACCAGGATGTGGAGAGAGCTAATAAATCTGGTAGCACCTACCTTCACATGTCCTTCATCGGTGTCGAATCAGACGTTGTTGAGGCAGGAGAGGTTGGAGTGACCTTATTCCAACATGACATCACCACCACTGGCTTATCAATGTCGTCGGAAAAAACAAAACCGTAAGGGAAATAAGAACCTACTAGAAGTAATAAGGAAAACAAAAGGGATAGGTCCGCACTCCTCTATACACGACATACCATCGGACAGGGGAGAGAAGCAGGAGTGAAACGACGACGTGGATGAGAATTGACAAACAGGGTCAGGGAAAGGGTGCACTGGTGTCAAGCATATTTTTATCATGCGTTCTACCATTTTTCGGGAGTCGTTGATATGACAAGACGAGTACACGGCAGAAGAAGAGGGAGGTGAAGAGGAAAGGGGGGGACAGGCCGAGTAGCAAAAAGATGGAGGGGTTGACCTCACGGGGCCCGATGGTGACAAGGTTGTAGCCGAGCTAACATAGACTCAAACCCGCAGGAAGAATGGGTGTCCTTCAGTTTTCCAAGCAAATGAGTAGGAGCTCTACCCTTTCATGTTCACTTTTTTTGCAGGAAACTTTCGGTCTATTCATCTTTTTCTTGCATATGTTCACTTTTTAATTAAGTAGAATAGAACTCCCTGTAAAAAGAACTAGACGAGGATTGATCTGTTCATAAGAAAAAAACGGCCAAAACAGGTACAACATAGACCCAATTCGACTAGCTCAACTAGATCTGGAGTATGCACATACCGTCAACATGCGAAATGAAGAGTGCGCACACGCCACGCTAACACTCTCGAAGCACCAGCTTCGACTTCCACCGAACGACAGTCCTCACCCAATAGCCACCACCACCACCGCTGTGAGGAGAGAGTGAGAGGCAAGAAGCGGATCAAGGGGGAAATACACAGGAGCACATGCGCGCTCCACCCTCATATATAAAAAATAAATTCAAAAAATACTAGGAAATTTCAAAAATACTGAAATCTTGGGATATCAAACTTGGGTGCCTAATCTACTTCCATGTGAAGTTTCGTGAAAAATATCAGGAAATGTATCCGTGGCAAGAAAATACAGTTCAACCTACAACACCCAAACAATTTTTTTCTATACATAGATTTTTTTGTCTTTTTTATTGAGAATACCATGGATATCAATTTTTTCACAAAATATCACGCGGGTTTGATATCCCAAAATCTTAGGGGTTTTTCTAGTTTTCCCCGGTATATTTCTTTTGCAAGATCCAGCATTCACTGGCTTTTCATTAACTTAGCAGAGGGAGATTACAAAGTTTTGTCAAGTGACAAGAGAGGTGACCAAAACAAACAAGGGCCACCCGTTTCTGATTTCACTCCTGATTTCATTGATCACTGACATGTGGTTTGGCATCTTTTTCCTGAATGTGCAGTTGTTTCGCTCGAGCCAGAGACACCATAGGGTCATGGCAAGCATCGTCTTCGTCCCACTTGTTCCTGGAGCAGCCCTGCCCACCATCGAGGCTACGGTCTCTGTGGTCTTCTGTCCTTCTGTCTACATGCCTGGCTTGAGCCCCCCAAATCCTTATGGCGAATGGGCCTTCCTAGAAGAGGTGCACCGACGACTCCATACTTCTATTGCACAGAGCGCAGAAATATTTGTTCTCCCATCCCCGGCGTTCGAGGCTCTATCCCCTGTGCCTCCACGGTATATTTTTGAATTTAATGTTCTTGTAGGCACTGGCGGAGACAGGGGTGACAGCAGAGGCCCTGCCCCCCCCCCCAACATCCAAGATTTGTTGATAATTTGCTTGTGAAAGGTGTAAAATTAGTCATTAGTTGCTGCTAAATGTGTCTCTTTCAATGGTTTGGCCCTCCCAAACCTTATTCACCATCACTCAGCACCCTCGATCGATTTTTTCTGGCTCCACCACTGCTTATAGGGGGTGGAGCACCCAGGAGCTCCAAATCCTCTTCCCAGATCAACGGAACTATCATGTTTCCTTGGGTTTAGAATAAGAAAGGTTTGGTTCTTTTAAAACTTTTATAAATGTTTAAAATTTGATGCAAAAAGCCTAACATTTTAACTACCTCAAGAGTCATGGGCCCATGGCGTTCCCACATTTTCGTAAGGGAACGTCCGTGCATGTACCGGACCAATTTCGTGGCCTGGGTGGTTAAAAAAATGGTCGATCGATCCTCGAGGCTCCATTGTGTCAAAGAAAGAATCATATGATTGGCAAGACGCCGAGGCGGCCCAATGTTTTCTGTGCAGGGATGAGGTGTGAGGCGACTCGGGGGGCGACTCCGGGGATCCCCTCTGCCGATGGGAGGCGGCACGTTGGAGGTCCGTTCTGGGTGCTGGCTGAGGACGGCGCCAGGGATTCGGAGGACGACGATGGCGACTCAGGCGGCGGGGCAATGGAGGCGGCGTCGCCAACGCCATCGGATACGATATGCGAGGCTTTTAGGGTCGGGTACCCCGAAGAGGAGGTGGCGCTGCTCGTGGAAATGGCGATTCCTCCCGATGATCCGGCGCGGCTGGGACTGCAGGCGGCGGATAAGGTCGAGATAGTCCGGCACGTGGTTCATCGACGTACGGCAGCGATGGCGGTCCTGAAAGTGCAACTATCCCTAGGTGGTTTTGGTAATTCATAACAACATATAGCTCATTGAGCTAATGCTATTCCAAGATGACTATTTCAGGAAAGCTCAATGATTGGCATGGCATGGATGTGAAAGTGGAACCCTCAAAATGCTAAGGACAAAGGATTGGCTCAAGCTCAAAAGCTCAAGACTCTTCATTTTATATTTTAGTGATCCAAGATCACATTGAGTCTTTAGGAAAAGCCAATACTATCAAGGAGGGATGAGGTGTTGCTTAATGAGCCTCTTGCTTCATGTGCTTAATGATATGCTCCAAAATCCTCAGCTACTTTCCCACTTCCACATATGACGTAAACCCTAAGCCAAACTCGGTCCTACCGATTCTTTCTATCCGGCGCCACCGAGTTTCACTTGTCATAAGCCACTGCCAAACCCTAGCAATTCGGTTCTACCGATAGGAATCTCGGTCTCACCGAGATGGGATTGCAAACTCTCTGTTTCCCTTTCGTAACTTTTCGGTCTCACTGAAAGAGCGAATCGGTCCCACCGAGATTGCAATGTAAATTCAGTGTTTCCCTTTTGTAACTTTTCGGTCTCACCGAAAGAGCAAATCGGTCCCACCGAGTTTGCCTGACCAACTCTCTGGTTAGCTAATTACCAAAATTGGTCTCACCGAGTTTGTGTAATCGGTCTCACCGAGATTACGTTATGCCCAAACCCTAACCATATCGGTCCTACCGAGTTGCATGTCAGTCCCACCGAAAATCCTAACGGTCACTAGGTTTACCTTTTCGGTCCGACCGAGTTTGTTGATTCGGTCCCACCGAGATTGGAAAGCTGTGTGTAACGGTTGGATTTTGTGTGGAGGCTATATATACCCCTCCACCTCCTCTTCATTCGTGTAGAGAGCCATCAGAACACATACACAATTCCAACTCATATGTTCTGAGAAAGAACCACCTACTCATGTGTTGAGACCAAGATATTCCATTCCTACCATATGAATCTTGATCTCTAGCCTTCCCCAAGTTGCTTTCCACTCAAATCTTCTTTCCACAAAATCCAAATCCTATGAGAGAGAGTTGAGTGTTGGGGAGACTATCATTTGAAGCACAAGAGCAAGGAGTTCATTACCTACACACCATTTGTTACTTCTTGGAGAGTGGTGTCTCCTAGATTGGCTAGGTGTTACTTGGGAGCCTCCGACAAGATTGTGGAGTTGAACCAAGGAGTTTGTAAGGGCAAGGAGATCTCCTACTTCGTGAAGATCTACCGCTAGTGAGGCAAGTCCTTCGTGGGCGATGGCCATGGTGGGATAGACAAGGTTGCTACTTCGTGGACCCTTTGTGGGTGGTTGCTTCTTCGTGGACCCTTCGTGGGTGGAGCCCTTCGTGGACTCGCGCAACCGTTACCCTTCGTGGGTGGAGCCCTCCGTGGACTCGCGCAACCGTTACCCTTCGTGGGTTGAAGTCTCCATCAACATGGATGTAGGATAGCACCACCTATCCAGACCACGGGAAAAACATCCGTGTCTCCAATTGCGTTTGAATTCTCCAAACCCTTCCCTTTACGTTCTGAAATGTACTCTAGGCTTGCTCTCATCACAAATGAGATTGCCGGCTTAGGAAGTGAAGAGATGACCGATAGATTCATCATCAAGAAGATTCTAAGAGCCTTGGATGGAAAATATGATATCGTGTGCACATTGATCCAAATGATGCCCAATTACAAAGATCTCAAGCCAACGGAGGTGATTGGAAGAATTGTTGCTCATGAGATGTCACTTAAGGATAAAGAGGAACTTCACAACAAATCAAGTGGTGCCTACAGAGCCTCATGTGAAGCCCCTACATCATCAAGTGAGAAACAAAACTTCAATGAAGAATTGAGCTTAATGGTGAATAACTTCAACAAGTTCTACAAGAGTAGAAGCAAAGATAGAAGCTTCAAGTCAAGGTCCTACAATGACAAAAGATCTTCTAGTCGAGAGCGAAACTGCTACAGTTGTGGAAGACCCGGACACTACTCCAATGAGTGTACGGCTCCCTACAAGAGAAGAGAAGATTCTCCAAAAAGAAGAAGCAAAGAATCACCACCAAGAGAGAGAAGGAGTAGAGATGATCGTTATGAACGAAGATACTCACGGAGAAGCAAGGATTCGGAAAGGAAGGAAAAATCATCAAGGAGATACACAAAACAAAGATATCAAGCTCATGTTGGTGAATGGGTATCCGGCTCCGACTCCGACAGCCACTCCGAGAGAAGTTATCACTCCGACTCCGAAGATACTCAAGATGAAGGTGTTGCCGGTCTAGCACTTGTGTCAACCAACTCCTACGACATATTTGACTCACCAAATGAAGGAATTGGAAGATGCTTCATGGCCAAAGGTCCTAAGGTAACACACCCCGAGTATGTTGATTTCAATAGTGATGAAGATGACTTGTTAGGTGATGATTTGCTTGTTGACAACTCTAGTGATGAATACTATGATGAAACGTCAATTAATCATGCTAATCAAGATAAAACGAATGACAATGATAAGGAGAAGATTGAGGCTCTAACTAAAGAACTAAACACTCTTAAGTTAGCTCATGAAACTATCTTCGAAGATCATCGAGAACTATTAAGAGCTCATGAGAAATTACACTTCGAAAAGCTCAATCTTGAGCAAGAGCATGAGTTCTTAAAAGCAATCAATGATGATCTCCGCAAGAAAGGTTCTTCTTACATTGCCAAGCGTTTACTCTTATCCACTTACATGCCTCAAGTCAAGTCTAGTAACAAGAATAAGAAAGATTCTTCCTCTAGCAGTAACAATGATCATGCTAAATCCAATATTGTTGCTTCTAGTAGTTCTCTTGATTCCACTAATGATTCTCTTAGCCAAGTTACACTTGAGCAAGAAAATAGCTTATTGAAGGGAATTATAGAGAAAGGAGTGTACAAAAGCCTTGCCGGGAGTAAGCAATTCGAGGAAATTGTGCGCAAGCAAGGAATGCACCGGAAGAATCAAGGTGTTGGTTTTGAACGAAAGTTCAATGCCAATGGAGTTGAGTGGGGAGAAGATCAATACCCCAAGACAAAGTTTGTTCCTCAACAAGAGAAGTATGATACTTCTTTCAAGGGGACACAAGCTCAAGATGATCTTCCACCACAAGACTACAAGCAAAAAGGCAAGGACAAGCTTCAAGAGGAAATTGATGCATTTGAAGAAGCTCCTAAGACCTTAGTCAAGTGGATTCCCAAGACTACTTCAAGTTCCACTTCATCAAGTACGACTACAACTCCAAGGATTCCCATCAAGATGGTGTGGATCCAAAAGAAGAAGAACTAGAGAGTTCTTGAGGGTGACTCCGCCAACATACTTCACTCTTATCATTTTGGCAAGAACAAGTGCAATCAACTTCCACATCTTGCACTAGTTCAAGGAGTCACAAACCCTCTTGTTGGTAAGACAAGGGACAAGGTAACCTAAAAGTTTTCATGGACATCATCTTGTGTGTGCATCACTCTATGTCTATGGATATCCTTGTTTGTTCCTTGTGGGACTAACCCATGTAGGTATTGAAAGTGCAATTCACTCAAATGGATAGCTCCAAGTGATCTACATCAACATTGAGCATCCACATCTTCAACATCTACATGAAGTCATCATCGACAAAACCCGAGGTTAGTTCATCCCTCTAAGGGGGGATATCACATCTAGGGGGAGCTTTACTCTAAGACTTGAGCTAAAGCAACTCTAAAGATGTGAACACAACAATGCTTTATGTAAAAGTGGTAACCCCACTTGAGCTTAAACGATGAGTATGACCTATGATCAAGTGTTCTCACTTGACTCCTAAGTCAATATACTCATATATAGATGACCTTGTCATCGCAAATTGCTTGATAGATGCTAGAATTGGTTGTGCATGCCTTGTCACATATTTCATTTGCCATCTTATTGTGTGAGCATGCTGGTTGCATATTTTACTCATTCGAGGACATCCACTTGTTGTTTTGATTGTTTGGTTTTATATCCTTTTGCCAAGTGGATGGACAAGAATGCCTAAGAACCTCCTCTAGCTATCTATGCTTTTCTCGTCTCAAACTCTATTCATGCTACATCACAAAATTTGATGAAGTCAGATTCGAACCACTCTGTGTGAGGAGCGCTCGGAGTCCCCGATTCGTCATAGACTTAAACTTCCAAAACCTCTTTATGATTCTCGGTCTGACCGATGCCCTACTTTCGGTCCTACCGAGATCATTAAGTTGATCTAGGTTTTCGATCTCGGTGCAACCGATTTGAACCTTTCGGTCACACCGAGTTTTAGTAACTGCTTGCAGTTATGAATCTCGGTGCCACCGAGTTGTTCCAGTCGGTCACACCGACAGGGTCGGGCTATATATAGTCACGGGCAAAAATTTGGAAATTTCTCCGAACCCCTTCGCCCGCGTGATAGCCTGCTCTGCCAACTTGGTCTCCGGATCGTCTCCTTGCCACCAGCCGCCTCTAGTCGCTGGTCTCCATCGCCGTCAACGGAATTCTACCCCGCCGTTGCCGCCGTAGCGAGTCTCTGCCGAACTAGGGTATGGACTTGATCTTTGTGCTATTCTCCAATCCGATTCTTAGCACATTGTGATCATCATGATTCTTGCCACGATTGAAACACTCCTATCCAGTCAATGCGCTTGTAGATTAGGTTTGATTCGAAAATTTTAGGGTTAGGTTTCCGCCGAAACCATCTCGGACCCACCGAGTTGAAAAACTCGGTCCCACCGATTTGGCTCATGCCATTGCACAAGTGAGACTCGGTCTGATCGAGAATTACTTATCGGTGTGACCGATTTTGGAACTTTGTGAAACCCTAGCAGTCTCGGTGCCACCGAACTGTGACTCGGTCTGACCGAGTTCACTAGTTTAGGTGCCAAAACTGCTTCGGTATCACCGAGTTTAAAAATCGGTAGATCCGAGATGATTTCAGTGGGAAACTAAAACTAAGTTTTTGGATCATTCTTTTGCAAAAATCTCTGCATTTTGTGATGCTCATCTACTCTATCTCATCTATAACCTATTCACAGGGTCAGCAGTCAGAGTTTGCAACATGTCTGATCAGAGTAACAGCCAGAACTTGTCAGAGCAGCAAGTGCAGATGAGTGAGGGCACTAGTCCCTCGAGCTCTTCAGATGATGGCAGCAGAAGTACCCCAAGCAATTTGCCAAAAGCTGCCACCAGACAGAGGAAGAAGAGAACTTCAGATTCTGAGGATGAAGATTATGTGGCAGAAGAAGAGGAAGCCACATCAAAGAGAGTTGAGCCAACACAGGGCACAAAGCCAGGGTTAAAGATCAAAAGGCCAGCAGGTAGGCAGCCTATGCCAAAGGCCAGAGCTTCAACTCAGATTCCTGAGAAGCCTGCACCCATAGAGCCAGTTGCTGCTGAAGGAAAAAAAAGGAAGGAAAGGGTCAAGAAGACCGTAGCCAGAGTGCTTGGAAAGACTTCCATCATGGAAGAAGAGGAAGAAGAAGAGGTTGCTGCACCAGCACCTAAGGCACCTAAGCTTATGGGTGATGCTATAAGATCAGGGGCTGCCACATCTAAGCCTAAAGAAGCACCCAAAGCTGCCTCCAAGCCCAAGTCTCACCAAAGAGAAATACGAGGAGCATACCTGCAACTGAGAAGAACAAGGCCCCAGTGCCTGAGACTGTTGTTGAAGAAGATGATGAAGAGCAAGTTCTCAGAAAACTCAAGCCCAAGATCCCAGACCACAATGATGCTCATCCTGTGGCTGAGGACATGAAACTCAGGAGAGACTCGGGGCTGAGGAAGTGGAGAGAAGCAGATCCGTATGCTTCAAGGAGGAGGACTGTTGTTGACTACAGATTTCACACCAAGGAACAGCAAGACTTCTATGAGACAGTGCTGCTTGATAAGAAGCCAATAGTCTGTGATATGAGATGGGTTGACTGGCAATACATCAAGGACAATGAAGAGTACTACCTTGGAGTGCAGGACAGCTTCAAGGCATGTGGAGTAGAGGACTTTGTTGGGCAGAAGCTCACAAAATGGAACGAGGAGCTTATCATGCAGTTCTACTCCACAGCACATTTTTATCCAGATGGTAGGATAATTTGGATGTCAGAGGGTACGAGGTACCAATCTACAGTTACTGAATGGGCTCAGCTGATTAATGCCCCAGAGGAGCAAGCGGATGACTTGGATATCTATGCCAAGAAGAAGATGGACCACAACTCTATGTCCAATATGTACAAGGAAATTCCAAATGAGGCACTTGATACTTTCAAGTTTGGGTCTGTGCATTATCTTCTGTCAGGGCTGCCAACCATAAATTGGATCCTTAGGCACACTCTGTTGCCCAAGTCAGGTGATCACAAGATGATCAGAGGCCATGCAATCAATTTGCTTCATGTATTTGATGTGCCTCAGAAATTCAAGGTCATGAGCCTCATAGTAGAAACTATCAAGAAGACTGCAGCAAATCAGAAGAGGAGTTGTGGATATGCCCCACAGATTCAGGAGCTCATTAACTCAAAGATGGGCACAGGCATATACTTGTTGGACAAGGAACACCTGCGGATTACTTGATTGCATCCACCCTGCGGATTGAGAAAGGACTAGCCACCCTAACTCAGAACCAGGCAAGCCTAGAGAGAATCATGGAACAAAAGTTCTATGACTTGGATGTCAAGGTGACAGAGATTTAGACTGCAGTGGAGCAGCTCCAAGATGACATGCAGGAGAGGAGAGGCAAGACTACAACTGATGCCTTTGCCAGAGTGCCACGAGGTCCGAGGTCGTCTGCAGTGCCAGTTGCTGACCCCAGGTCCACCTCCTCTTCATTCGTGGAGAGAGCCATCAGAACACATACACAATTCCAACTCATATGTTCTGAGAAAGAACCACCTACTCATGTGTTGAGACCAAGATATTCCATTCCTACCATATGAATCTTGATCTCTAGCCTTCCCCATGTTGCTTTCCACTCAAATCTTCTTTCCACAAAATCCAAATCCTATGAGAGAGAGTTGAGTGTTGGGGAGACTATCATTTGAAGCACAAGAGCAAGGAGTTCATTACCTACACACCATTTGTTACTTCTTGGAGAGTGGTGTCTCCTAGATTGGCTAGGTGTTACTTGGGAGCCTCCGACAAGATTGTGGAGTTGAACCAAGGAGTTTGTAAGGGCAAGGAGATCGCCTACTTCGTGAAGATCTACCGCTAGTGAGGCAAGTCCTTCGTGGGCGATGGCCATGGTGGGATAGACAAGGTTGCTACTTCGTGGACCCTTTGTGGGTGGTTGCTTCTTCGTGGACCCTTCGTGGGTGGAGCCCTCCGTGGACTCGCGCAACTGTTACTCTTCGTGGGTTGAAGTCTCCATCAACGTGGATGTAGGATAGCACCACCTATCCGAACCACGGGAAAAACATCCATGTCTCCAATTGCATTTGAATTCTCCAAACCCTTCCCTTTACATTCTTGCAAGTTGCATGCTTTACTTTCCGCTGCCAATATACTCTTTGCATGCTTGCTTGAATTGTGTGATGATTGCTTGACTTGTCCTACAATAGCTAAAATCTTCCAAGAACTAAAATTGGGAAAAGGTTAAGTTTTATTAGGTCAAGTAGTCTAATCACCCCCCCCCCTCTAGACATACTTTCGATCCTACAGGTCCGTCCTTGGCGGGAACCTCTACCTAAGGTTAGTCTCCCGAAACTAACTTTGCCAAATTACATTACGGAAGGATCTTGGAAGCTCGTTGAAATAAAGAAGAAACGGTGGCCTTCGGCGGCGTAGTTGCCGGTGCCGGCGGCCGGCTGGTCAGGCGAGATCCGCGAGGGGCAGATCCGGCGTTTGAATTGTCTATTGGGCCCAGAGGGGCTGCATGTGGGCGCGGTGTGTGTGGGCTCGCTTCAAACTAGGTATTCGGCCCAGAGCGAGATGAATTTGAGTGGGTCGGGGTTAGCTGGGTATGAGGACCGTGCTAAAACGGACTCTAACTCGGACAACAACGTTGATTCATGCAAGGGGTCGCTTGATCGTCGTAATCAAAATCCTACACCACCATCGTCTAGGGTTCTTCGTCACTGTGCGGTGCCTGGTTTCCCTGCTTGCAGACCAGGTCGCGCCGTGCGCATTCCTCCCCTCGCGTCGGCCATGGCAGGTCGCGGAGGCGGTGGACCGCCGGGTCCAAGGCCTTCGGCTCCCATGTCGGCCGCAGCGGGGCCTCGGGCACAGCAGCCCATGCAACAGTCACCGCCCCGTGCGGGGGTTGCTCCGCAGGCACAGGAGCGGGTGCAGCAACCCAAGGCCGCACCGCCGCCGCACATCATTGTGCAGCCGCCGCTGAACCAGGCGGGGCCGACGCAGGTGGCGCACGTCCCGCCGCCACATAATGTGGGGCAGCCACCTGCGGCTAGGGCTGGGCCGCCAGCGCATAGAGGTGGCGGAGGTGTGGGTCATCATCACTTCCCGGCTAACCGTGGCAGAGAGGCTCATGTTGGTCGTGATCCGCCCCGGAGCCAATGGGATGATGACGGTTTTGACGCGTATGGTGTTGGACAGCATCGAGGTTCGTCGTCGACGGGCGGCCGGCGCGGATATGCTTGGCAGAGTGATGGGACAACTGAGCGTCCATTCTACGGCCCTCCGAGGGGTTTTGTTGAGGGGGCATATGGCCCGGACTACCGCAGAGAGGCGGATACCGAGGTTTTCATGCTGGCCGCAGTGGTTGGAACCGCAACCGTCAGCCTCCACCACCCGCCGCTACTGTGTCCGATGTCGCCGACCCGATGGTGTCCTCGGAGGTGGTTGTTGTGCAGACGCCGGTGTTATTTGGTCAGTTCATGGCTGCGGTGACGGCTCTGGCTAATGTGGCAATGCCAGAGACTGAGCCCATGGTGACGGGTACTGTCGGCGCACCCGACAAACCAGATGGTGATTGATAATCCCCAAGTGCAAGGAATCATCGTAGCAATTTCCAAAGGTGGAAGTGATAATTATGGAGTGTCGAACCCACAAGGAGCTAAAGGTAAGATCAATATTCTCTCAAGCCCTATCTGCCACTGATACGACTCTACGTACACTGAACGTTTGCTTCCAACTAGCAACGAGAAATAAAACTATGTTGTGGGTATGAAGAGGATAACTTTGTATGATATCGGAGAGCTAAAATATAAAAGTAGGTGTTGTTATCATGAAGTTAGATATATTACTAAATATTATAAATAGCGAGTGTGGAATAATGGTGGATCGGTGTGCGGAATTGTCCTAGGTAATTGTTAACAAGACCGGGAATCACTATTGCAGTTTCATATGAGGGAGAGGCATAAGCTAACATACTTTCTCTACTTGGATCATATGCGCTTATGATTGGAACTCTAGCAAGCATCCGCAACTACTAAAGATAATTAAGGTAAAACCCAACCATAGCATTAAGGCATCAAGTCCTCTTTATCCCATACGCAACAACCCCCTTACTCGGGTTTGTGTTTCAGTCACTCACGCAACCGACTATAAGCGAATCATAAACGTATTGCAACACCCTACAGCGGGAATCCCTCGCACTTGCACGACACGGAGGGCACCATAAGACAGCACCAAAGTAAAACATACAACTCATACCAATCTAGATCATCAATCAACCCAAAGACAAAGGATATCTACTCAAAACATCATAGGATGGCAACACATCATTGCATCATAATATGTGGCATAAAGCACCATGTTCAAGTAGGGATTACAGCGGGGTGCGGGAGAGTTGACCGTGTAAAATAGATGAGGATGGTGATGATGATGGTGATGTTGATGAAGATGATCACCCTGGCGATGATTCCCCTCCCGATGGCACTCCGGTGCCACCAAGAGAGAGGAGGAGAGGTTCTCCCCCTTGTGCTTCCTCCTCCATGGCTTCCCCCCTCTGGTCCTTGGCCTTCATGGTGATGATGGCCCCTCTGGGATCCTCCTCCATGCCCTCCGGTGATGACGGCCCCCTCCGGCAGGGTGCCAGAGAGGGCCTAGATTGGTTTTCGGTGGCTATGGAGGCTTCTTGTGGCGGAACTCCCGATCTAGGTTAATTTTTCGAGGTTTCTATATTTATAGGAATTTTTGGCGTCGGTCTCGCGTCAAGGAGGACCCCGAGGCGTCCACGAGGCAGGGGGCCACGCCCAGGGGGTGGGCGCGCCCCCACCCTTATGGACAGCCTGGGACTCTTCTGGACCAACGCTTTTACTCCGGGGTCTTCTTTTGGTCCATAAAAAATCGTCAAAAATTGGCACGTCAATTGGACTCCGTTTGATATTCCTTTTCTGTAAAACTCAAAAACAAGGAAAAAAATAGAAACTGGCACTGGCACTGGGCTCTAGGTTAATAGGTTAGTCCCAAAAACCATATAAAATAGCATTGTAATGCCCTCGATGCGGCTATATCTCCCACGTGTCGAAGCACGACTTAGAGGCATAACCGCATTGAAAGCAATGTTGCAAGTGACGTAATCTTTGCAAACAACCCATGTAATACAGTAAGGGAAAAGATACATAGTTGGCTGACACTCGCCACTTCACACAGTTACATGAATAAAGCATTACATCATCCAAATACACTCAAGGTCCGACTACGGAACCAAAATAAAAGAAGACTACCCCAAATGCTACACAGATCCCCGATCGACCCCAACTGGGATCCACTACTGATCAACTGGAAACGAAACAACACAAAGGACAAGATCTTCATCGAGCTCCTCCCTGAGCTTGGTTGCGTCACCTGCTCGGTATCATCGGCACCTGCAAAGTGGTTTTGGAAGTATCTATGAGTCACGGGGACTCGGCAATCTCGCACCCTCGCGATCAAGACTATTTAAGCTTATGGGTAAGGTAAAGGTATGAGGTGGAGCTGCAGCAAGCGACTAGCATATATGGTGGCTAAACATACGCAAATGAGAGCGAGAAGAGAAGGCAAAGCACGTTCAAGAAAGTATGATCAAGAAGTGATCCTAAACAACCTACGTCAAGCATAACTCCAACACCGTGTTCACTTCCCGGACTCCGCCGAGAAGAGACCATCACGGTTACACACGCGGTTGATGTATTTTAATTAAGATAAACTTCAGGTTTTCTACAACCGGACATTAACAAATTCCCATCTGCCCATAACCGTGGGCACGGCTTTCGAAAGTTCAAAACCCTACAGGGGTGTCCCAACTTAGCCCATCACAAGCTCTCATGGTCAACGAAGGATATACCTTCTCCCAAGAAAATCCGATCAGGCTCGGCATCCAGGTTACAAGACATTTCGACAATGGTAAAACAAGACCAGCAAAGCCACCCAGATGTGCCGACAAATCCCGATAGGAGCTGCACATATCTCGTTCTCAGGGCACACCGGATGAGCAAGACGTCGGGTAAGCCAGCCCAGAGTTGCCCCTGGTAGCCTCGGACATCGCTCAGTTGGACCAACACTTAGAGAAGCACTGGCCCGGGGGGTTAAAATAAGATGACCCTTGAGCCAGCCGACTCAAGGGAAAGAAAAGGCTAGGTGGCAAATGGTAAAACCAATGTTGAGCCTTGCTGGAGGAGTTTTACTCAAGGCGAACTGTCAAGGGGTTCCCATTATAACCCAACCGTGTAAGGAACGCAAAATCCGGGAACATAACACCGATATGACGGAAACTAGGGCGGCGAGAGTGGAACAAAACACCAGGCATAAGGCCGAGTCTTCCACCCTTTACCAAGTATATAGATGCATTAATTAATTAAATAAGAGATATTTTGATATCCCAACAAAAATATCCATGTTCCAACATGGAACAAGCTTCAATCTTCACCTGCAACTAACAATGCTATAAGAGGGGCTGAGCAAAGCGGTAACATAGCCAAACAACGGTTTGGTAGGACAAGGTGGGTTAGAGGCTTGGTTCAACAATATGGGAGGCATGATAAGCTAGTGGTAGGTATCGCAGCATAGGCATAGCAAAAGAGCAAGCAACTAGCAAGCAAAGATAGAAGTGATTTCGAGGGTATGGTCATCTTGCCTGAGATACCGCAAGGAAGAAGAACGAGTCCATGAAGAAGATAAACGGACGAAGTCGAACGAATCCTCACAACACAACGTTATTGGAACCAACCCGAAGAAGCAACACCGGAAAGAAGCAAACAACATAGTAAACAACCACGACATAAGCATGGCATGATGCACAACCAAGTATGATGCATGTCCGGTTTAATGAAGCATGGCATGGCAAAATGCACAAGCAATCCTACAAATTAAGTGGAGCTCAACATGCAACTCCGTTGCATATTGACGAAACACCACATTCAAGTTATTTAGTTCGATCTCGTTTATGTACCCCAACAATATTCAATGTTGTTAAACATGGCAAGAGGGTGAAGCAAAGTAAAACTACCTATCTAGTCAAGTTTAAATGAGGCCGGAAACAACGAACAACAATTCCGGAAAAACCTCATATGCATATATTAGGTTTGGTACTGTTCTGCCCTAAACCATATTTTATAGTTGTTAAACATGCAAAGTGATGCCACCATGTTAAACTAGGCATTTTCTACCCCATTTACATATAAAGATTATTTAAAACCGAGCAACGGTTATTAAGTTATGAATTAAAGCATTTTAGCGTGGCATAGGAGCGAATAATGCAAACATCATTTTAAACATTTTAACATGGCAAGAAAGTGGCATATTATGAAACTACACAAAATTCTAAGCATTTTACATAAATGAAGTTTTTACATGTGATGAATAGTTTGTGGGTTATTAAATGCATGTTCTAGAGGGGCTATATATAGCATGTAGGTGAAAGGAGAGGGATTTGGATCATCGGATCGAAATCCGACGGACGAGAATAAATATGCTAAGGAATCCAATAAATAAAACAATGATATTTTTGCAGATGTTTGGGGATGTTCCGGACCCAACGGTGACGACTATCCGGGTCGGGTCCGGGACAGCTTTCGGACGCGCACTCGAGGTTCGATGCACTGATACAAAGAGGGGGGTCAGGTGGTCAGGAGGGGTTTCAGGGTCCTCCGATAACAACCGGACGGCTTAAGATGTGAGGAGGGTTAGGTTAGACCTAGTGGGCTGTGTAAAAGAGTTGGGCTAAGAGGACAGAAGAGAAAAGCAACCCGGCAATGGTTTTCGGAGACCGAAAACGTCCGACGTTTTGACCGGCTATATTGCCGCTATAGTTATCCGTCGGGGCGTCAAACGAACTCCGAATGCAATGAAACTTGGCAGGCGGCCTACCTACAACATAACAACACCGCACACCAACTTTCAACCCATTCCGAGAACATTTTTCGGCCACTTATAAAATAATATTTCGGACATGCCGCGGGCGCGTGCAAGTGTGTCTGGGCTCAGAACGGACAACGGAAGGAACTGGAAGACCGGGACAGATGCAACTTTTGAAAACATGATGATGTAATGCACATGATGACATGATAAGATGCAACACGCAAGAAAATGACATGGCAACGACGGCGAATAACTGGGAGACACCTGGAACATCGGTCTTGGGGCGTCACAACACTCCACCACTACGAGAGGATCTCGTCCCGAGATCTAGAATAGCACCGGAGGGAAACAGAAGAGAAAGAGAAGAGGTAAAACAAAGTTGCTTCTTTGACCAATGGGTGAAACCAAAGAACCTTGCGAGGTTGAACAATTTCGAGAAAATAATACAACAAAGGTGAACAAAGTCGACAACACTCCGATAGAAAAGAGGAACAAAGTACATTGCGAAAAACCTTGAGGTTGAAGGGCAAGATATATATTGAAACCACTCCGGTTAAGAAGTTAAGCAAGACTTGATAATATTAAAAGAACTTGAGCAAAAGGGTACAACACTCCGGTTAAATGGATAAGCATGAAAAGAACAAGAACCTGACAAGAACAGAAGAAGGTTTGAAGAGAGCAGCATCACAATGCCTCCGGAAGAAATGAGATAATGGAATGGAATGAACGGAGGAGGAAAACAATATCTTCTATCTCGAATGATATTGAAGCATCTTTAGGAGAAGGTTCGAACGTAGTTGTTGGAAAAACCAACAACAAAAAGAGTAATCTTGTACTGGACTTATGGAGAACAAATCAAAACTATGAGGAGAGATTCTGCCACCCACGGGAAAAAAATTGGATTGATATTACAAGGAGACGAGAAACTATATCACCGGGAGGATAAATGAAGAACTTGGGTCATTTATGAGCACCATAAATAGCAACAATCCTTAGGGAAGGCTTTAGGTGAACAATTACCCTAGATAACTCCAATGACGAGATTGATGGATTTAAAATACCTCATTCTTAACAACATGTGAATCATGAAACATGAACTCAAATTATCAAGAATGACATAAAACCACCTCCAACGATACGGTAGAAAGAAATTGCACTCCGGATTGCAAGATGAAGAAAGCTTGAGCTCCTTTGAAAAGAATCTCAATGAACACTTGGAGAAGGAATTATTTCTTTGATGAACCATCATGTAGCACCTTGATGAAGTACTCCGGTAAACAAAAGGATGACGAAAAGAAAGGGAAGTTGAAAACACAAGGTGAAACCTTGTAATGATTTAGATGGATCTCCGTGATGATATAATTGAGAGAACTTGGAACTCCGGGAAAAGAGAGATGAACCAAGTGAAACCGAGAATTTGAAGAACCTCCGGAATAGGGAATTAATCACTTGGATGAACAAGAATAAGAATTATGTTATGCTTGTCCTTCACCAATTAAATTGATGATATACAATGGATTTGGCACACTACTTATTCTCGTAGAAAGGATTAAGATAGATATAGCACAAACTTGGGAAGATCTTCAACGAACCACCATAAGAATTGAAACAACGAGTAAATTGATATGATAAATGAAGGAAGAAGAATCTTGAACGAACCACCGTAAGAATTGAAAATGAATGAAGTAGGGGTGAATCACTGGTAAGAATTAGCAAATGAACGAAGATATATGAGAGAGTTTAGATACATCAGAATGAAGGGATCACAAATTGATTAGAGAATATTTGAATGATGCACCGGTAAGATTTAGAGAAAGAGAGCCGAAAGCTGAGAATGAATAAATTCTGAGACGATGGGCTCCGGGGAATCAAACTGAAAAGACTCTTGAATTGCTCCGGATAGGTGAAAAAATTCTCACAATCCAAAAACAACTATGAGAGGATGGCAACAAGCTAGAATGACGAGTCTTGAAGAGACAAGAACAAGATTGGGAGAAAAATCTTCTTCGGTCTTCACATGATGAGAAACACCACTAAATTGTTGAGATACTCCGGGATGAAAAATAGAAGGTTGAGCCAACGATGAAAAGATTTTGACAGATCTTGGAGAAGACATTTCACTGATGATAAATCATTCTTACGTCAAACTTTGAAAAGAATTTGCGAATACCTCCAGGAAAAATAAGAAGAGTCGGGTAAGATCCTGGAAAAAGACCTGTGGGTTAGGGCCCACTCAAAAGAAACACCGTTGAACGATTACTTGAAAAGAAGATTGCACCGGTTGAGTTAAATGGCTAGAATGAGATAACAATCTCGAAAGAGCTTCAAAGGATTACGAAAGCAGAGTGGAAACACGAATCTTCTGAGATTTCTTGAGCACTCCAGAACAAATGAATAGCAAAGAGTGGATGATTATGAGGTGCACCGGTATGATAAAACTTCTGAAACGAGGAAAAGGGATATGATCAACACCAAAAGCTTGAATTTGATCCACCGGAGAAGAAGAAGAACGAAGAATGATGAACTAGAAGCTCTGTTAGAGTATTCATGAGAAACACCGGGTAAGGATATTGATTGAAAAGAATGAAGAGACTTTACATCCATAAAAGGTTACTTGTAAGAAAACTGAGTCCTTGAACAAAAAAGGGGTGGGTGGGCGGGAAAACAAAGGCAACTTGGAGACAGATGAAACAAACACCGTTGACGAAAACTGAGTTGATCTTGCGATGTTAAAGTGATCGGATCCACTTGAAGAGAAGCACACCGGTTGAAAAGGATTGACATGACAATCTCGATTATCATGAAGGATTTGTATTCACATCGGAGTATGAGAACACCGTTTAGGAAAGGTATGGAATCAACACTTGACATTGAAGCAACTCGGATACCACAACTCAAAACAAAACAACGGATTGGCTTGCAGAATAAGCCAGAACAAGCATATGATAGAGATTTCGTCCGACGTTTTCGTGGTGGGGCCTACATGGGCTCGATCGTACAGCACCATCATGTACAAGGAAGTGCACATGACATACGAAGCGTCCCCGAGTCGGTATAGCCAAGGAATCTTGAAGACACAACGAGACCACTGTAAAACCAACCGTGGATAGGCGGACCACTAGACGTCGAACCCCAATTTCATATCATACATCTGTCGGAAAGATATCCTAAGAGCTAGTTGAATTCCCACTTATAAACTCCCAAAATTTTCCGGTTATCCAATCAGGTGTTGGGGATACAGGGGAAGCATAATATCTCACCCAAAACTAGCAAATCCTACATCCAGCTGTATCCATCCTTCAACACATAACCAAGAAACCTTCGGAAATCATTTACCTCAACCTTCGAAAAGCATCCGTTATACGAGTTATGGCAATACTCCCAAACTCCCGCCCCAGTACTGGGTGGCGTCGAGCTTATCTCACCAACAACTGCATAAAAGAGATTTTCGATGTCGGCGAAACTAAACTCAGGTATTCCAGAACTGCAACGATAAAATTGTGACGACAACACCTCGGAGCTCAACTCCCCGGGACACTGCCACAATCCCTAAATGTCAGGAGGCACCAAGAATAATGTTCTCGTCACAAAAACATCGGAACGATTCCAAGATACCCGCGTGATCCTAAAAAAAATTAGTGAAATTTGAGAAGAGAAGAGTCAAAACTCTACGTCAAGATGCCTCACCAGAGCAACGAAGGGACTGAGGAGTAAAAAGAAGTCCTAACTCTCCGATATATACAATTCCTAAGTGACTCAAAACATTTCTAGACTCAATAACACCAGCGATTCGATCAAGCAGGGGGCTCCTAAGGTCGGGGTCAGCTCTGATTACCAACTTGTAACGCCCTCGATGAGGCTATATCTCCCACGTGTCGAAGCACGACTTAGAGGCATATCCGCATTGAAAGCAATGTTGCAAGTGAGGTAATCTTCACAAACAACCCATGTAATACAATAAGGGAAAAGATACATAGTTGGCTTACACTCGCCACTTCACACAATTACATGAATAAAGCATTACATCGTCCAAATACACTCAAGGTCCGACTACGAAACCAAAATAAAAGAAGACTACCCCAAATGCTACGCAGATCCCCGATCGACCCCAACTGGGCTCCACTACTGATCAACTAGAAACGAAACAACACAAAGGACAAGATCTTCATCGAGCTCCTCCCTGAGCTTGGTTGCGTCACCTGCTCGGTATCATCGGCACCTGCAAAGTGGTTTTGGAAGTATCTATGAGTCACAGGGACTCAGCAATCTCACACCCTCGCGATCAAGACTATTTAAGCTTATGGGTAAGGTAAAGGTATGAGGTGGAGCTGCAGCAAGCGACTAGCATATATGGTGGCTAAACATACGCAAATGAGAGCGAGAAGAGAAGGCAAAGCACGTTCAAGAAAGTATGATCAAGAAGTGATCCTAAACAACCTACGTCAAGCATAACTCCAACACCGTGTTCACTTCCCGGACTCCACCGAGAAGAGACCATCACGGTTACACACGCGGTTGATGTATTTTAATTAAGATAAACTTCAGGTTTTCTACAACCGGACATTAACAAATTCCCATCTGCCCATAACCGTGGGCACGGCTTTCGAAAGTTCAAAACCCTGCAGGGGTTTCCCAACTTAGCCCATCACAAGCTCTCACGGTCAACGAAGGATATACCTTCTCCCAAGACAATCCGATCAGGCTCGGCATCCAGGTTACAAGACATTTCGACAATGGAAAAACAAGACCAGCAAAGCCACCTAGATGTGCCGACAAATCCCGATAGGAGCTGCACATATCTCGTTCTCAGGGCACACCGGATGAGCAAGACGTCGGGTAAGCCAGCCCAGAGTTGCCCCTGGTAGCCTCGAACATCGCTCAGTTGGACCAACACTTAGAGAAGCACTGGCCCGGGGGGTTAAAATAGGATGACCCTTGAGCCGGCCGACTCAAGGGAAAGAAAAGGCTAGGTGGCAAATGGTAAAACCAATGTTGAGCCTTGTTGGAGGAGTTTTATTCAAGGCGAACTGTCAAGGGGTTCCCATTATAACCCAACTGCGTAAGGAACGCAAAATCCGGGAACATAACACCGATATGACGGAAACTAGAGCGGCGAGAGTGGAACAAAACACCAGGCATAAGGCCAAGCCTTCCACCCTTTACCAAGTATATAGATGCATTAATTAATGAAATAAGAGATATTGTGATATCCCAACAAAAATATCCATGTTCCAACATGGAAAAAGCTTCAATTTTCACCTGCAACTAACAACGCTATAAGAGGGGCTGAGCAAAGTGGTAACATAGCCAAACAATGGTTTGCTAGGACAAGATGGGTTAGAGGCTTGGTTCAATAATATGGGAGGCATGATAAGCAAGTGGTAGGTATCGCAGCATAGGCATAGCAAAAGAGCGAGCAACTAGCAAGCAAAGATAGAAGTGATTTCGAGGGTATGGTCATCTTGCCTGAGATCCCGCAAGGAAGAAGAACGAGTCCATGAAGAATATAAACGGACGAAGTCGAACGAATCCTCACAACACGACGTTATTGGAACCAATCCGAAGAAGCAACACCGGAAAGAAGCAAACAACATAGTAAACAACCACTACATAAGCATGGCATGATGCACAACCAAGTATGATGCATGTCCGGTTTAATGAAGCATGGCATGGCAAAATGCACAAGCAATCCTACAAATTAAGTGGAGCTCAACATGCAACTCCGTTGCATATTGACGAAACACCACATTCAAGTTATTTAGTTCGATCTCGTTTATGTACCCCAATAATATTCAATGCTGTTAAACATGGCAAGAGGGTGAAGCAAAGTAAAACTACCTATCTAGTCAAGTTTAAATGAGGCCGGAAACAACGAACAACAATTCCGGAAAAACCTCATATGCATATATTAGGTTTGGTACTGTTCTGCCCTAAACCATATTTTATAGTTGTTAAACATGCAAAGTGATGCCACCATGTTAAACTAGGCATTTTTCTACCCCATTTACATATAAAGATTATTTGAAACCGAGCAACGATTATTAAGTTATGAATTAAAGCATTTTAGCGTGGCATAGGAGCGAATAATGCAAACATCATTTTAAACATTTTAACATGGCAAGAAAGTGGCATATTATGAAACTACACAAAATTCTAAGCATTTTACATATATGAAGTTTTTACATGTGATGAATAGTTTGTGGGTTATTAAATGCATGTTCTAGAGGGGCTTTATATAGCATGTAGGTGAAAGGAGAGGGATTTGGATCATCGGATCGAAATCCGACGGACGAGAATAAATATGCTAAGGAGTCCAATAAATAAAACGATGATATTTTTGCAGATGTTTGGGGATGTTCCGGACCCAACGGTGACAACTATCCAGGTCGGGTCCGGGACAGCTTTCGGACGCGCACTCGAGGTTCGATGCACTGATACAAAGAGGGGGGGTCAGGTGGTTAGGAGGGGTTTCAGGGTCCTCCGATAACAACCGGACGGCTTCGGATGTGAGGAGGGTTAGGTTGGACCTAGTGGGCTGTGTAAAAGAGTTGGGCTGAGAGGAGAGAAGATAAAAGCAACCCGGCAATGGTTTTCGGAGACCGAAAATGTCCGACGTTTTGACCGGCTATATTGCCGCTATAGTTATCCGTCGGGGCGTCAAACGAACTCCGAATGTGATGAAACTTGGCAGGCGGCCTACCTACAACATAACAACACCGCACGCCAACTTTCAACCCATTCTGAGAACATTTTTCGCCCACTTATAAAATAATATTTCGGACGTGTCGCGGGCGCGTGCAAGTGTGTCTGGGCTCAGAACGGACAACGGAAGGAACTGGAAGACCGGGACAGATGCAAGTTTTGAAAACATGATGATGTAATGCACATGATGACATGATAAGATGCAACACGCAAGCAAATGACATGGCAACGACGGCGAATAACTGGGAGACACCTGGCACATCGGTCTCGGGGCGTCACAAGCATATAAATGCATATAAAACATCCAAGGTTGATAATATAATAGCATGAATACTTCATAAATTATAGATACGTTGGAGACGTATCAACATCCCCAAGCTTAATTCCTGCTCGTCCTCGAGTAGGTAAATGATAAAAGAAATAATTTATGAAGTGTGAATGCTAGGAAGTGCATAAGTTTCATCAATGAATGTTTCAATCACTTTTTATAGCATCATTATATATCATAATGCTAGCTCATCTTCATAAAACTTTTCATGATCAAGTAACAAGCTATTCACATGTTAAAGTATAGATCATAAACTTTCTTGAAACTAACAAACTATATTATCACTCATCAAACAATTGCAATTCATCTTATTTTCAGGAAGGGTCTATGTCAGAGCTTTGATTTAGCAAACTCCACATACTCAACTATCATTTAGTCTTTCACAATTGCTAACACTCACGTGATATTTATGGATTGAAAGTTTTAATCGGACACAGAGAAAGATAGGGGCTTATAGATTCGCCTCCCAACGTTTTACCTCAAGGGTAATGTCAACAATAATAGTTCATGATAACTTACATCCAATTGGATATATATATCAGGATCTTTCCAACACAATGTGCTTGCCAAAGGATAAAATGTAAAAAGGAAAGGCATGACTCTTGCATAAGGGTAGAAGATAAAAGTAAAAGATAGACCCTTCACAGAGGGAAGCAGAGGTTGTCATGCGCTTTTATGGTTGGATGCACAAAATCTTAATGCAAAAGAACGTCACTTTATATTGCCACTTGTGATATGGAACTTTATTATGCAGTCCGCCGCTTTTATTTCTTCCACATCACACGATCGTATAAAGCTTATTTTCTCCGCATTAATAGATCATACATATGTAGAAGGCAATTTTTATTGCATGCACCGATGACAACTTACTTGAAGGATCTTACTCAATCCATAGGTAGGTATGGTGGACTCTCATGGTAAAACTAGTTTAAGGAATGTTTGGAAGCACAAGTAGTATCTCTACTTGGTGCAAAGAATTTGGCTAGCATGAGGGGGAAAAGCAAGCTCAACATGTTGGATGATCCAAGATAATATACTTTATTTCGGATATAAGAATACATAACCCATTATGTTGTCTTCCTTGTCTGACATCAACCTTTTAGCATGTCATGTTTTAATGAGTGCTCACAATTACAAAAGATGTCCAAGATAGTATATTTATATGTGAAATCTCTCTTCCTTCAATATTCTTTCATGAATTGTTCAAGTGACCAATTCTATGTTTGCTAACTTTCAATAAGTTTACTACATATACTTATTCGGTGTGAAGTCATTACTCCCCATGGTATGAGCATATGAAACATATATGAATTCATATTTATGATATTCAATTTTTCAACCATTTACTCCTAGGATATACGTGAAGCACGTGAGCGAATGACAAACTACTCCAAAGATAATAGTGAAGGATACTGAGTAGTCAAGTAATTAACTAGCCATGGGAGGATTCTTTTTCATTTAATAATTCAGATCCAATGATTTTATTCAAACAGCAAGTAAAATTTAAAATACGCTCCAAGCAAAACACATATCATGTGACGAATAAAAATATAGCTCCGAGTAAGGTATACCGATAATTTTGAAGATGAAAAAGGGGATGCCTTCCGGGGCATCCCCAAGCTTAGGCGCTTGAGTCCTCCTTGAATGTTACCTTGGGGTGCCTTGGGCATCCCCAAGCTTAGGGTCTTTCCACTCCTTATTCTCCTCATATCGATATCTCACCCAAAACTTGAAAACTTCAATCACACAAAACCTAACAGAACTTCGTGAGATAGGTTAGTATGATAAAGAGTAAACCATTCACTTTGGTACTGTCAAAGACAAGGTTAATAACTGTTCTCACACAATTCCTACTGTACCATATCATTTCTACAATTTATATTGAGAAATATAAGCCATACAAACTTGAAAACAAGCAAACTATGCAATGAAAACAGAATCTGCCAGAAACCGAACAATCTGTAATGATCTGAACACTAACCATACTTCTGATACTCAAAAAATTATGAAAAAATTGGTGGGCATGAGTAATTTTTCTATTAATCTTCTGCAAAAAGAATCAGGACCAAATCACTCTTGTGTAAAAAAATGGCAGCTAATCTCGTGAGCACAAAGTTTCTGTTTTTTACAGCAAGATCACATTAACTTTCACCCAAGTCTTCCCAAAGGTCTTACTTGGCACTTTATTGAAACAAAAGCTATAAAACATGATTAATACAGTATCTTAATCATGTAAACACACAAAAACAATAAGGGTAAATATTGGGTTGTCTCCCAACAAGCGCTTTTCTTTAATGCCTTTTAGCTAGGCATGATGATTTCAATGATGCTCACATAAAAGATAAGAATTAAAACATAAAGAGAGCACCATGAAGAATATGACTAGCATATTTAAGTCTAACCCACTTCCTATGCCTAGGGGTTTTGTAAGTACATAATTTATAGGAGCAAGAATCAACTAGCATAGGAAGGCAAAAAAAAGTATAACTTCAAAGCTTTAAGCATATAGAGAGAAAACTTGATATTATTGCAACTCCTACAAGCATATATTCCTCCCTCATAATAATTTTCAGTAGCATCATGAATGAATTCAACAATATAACCATCTCATAAAGCATTCTTTTCAAGATCTACAAGCATAGAAATTTTTCTACTCTCCACATAAGCAAAATTCTTCTCATTCGGAATAGCGGGATCACTAGTTCCTAAAGTTGACACTCTTTCAAACCCGCTATAGATGATAGTATTATTCATACTCCAAAATATATAAGTGAAGTTCATGGAGTGTTCTAAAATTAATATAGACTAACCAATATCCAAGCTCAAAATGTATAAGTGAAGCACATGAAGCATTCTATGAAACCATACTCAACAGATTTAAGTGAAGCTCAAAGAGCAATTCTATAAGATCATACTTAAAAGATATGAGTGAAGCACATGAAGCATTCTATAAACCAATGAAGAGATATCTCATACTAGCATGGTTCTTAAAGAAAAAATAAAAATACAAAGGACACAAATCATGTGAACAAAACAAAAACCGAGGTATACCGATAATTGTTGAAGAAGAAAGATGGGATGCCAACCGGGGCATCCCCAAGATTAGATGCTTGAGTATCCTTAGAATATTTACTTGGGTGCCTTGGGCATCCCCAAGCTTGAGCTCTTGCCTCTCTTTATTCTTCTCACATTGGTAACTCCTCGTTCTTCGTGTTGGGGAACGTAGCGGAACGTAGCAGAATTTTAAAATTTTATACGCATCACCAAGATCAATCTATGGAGTCATCTAGCAACGAGGGAGAGGGTAGTGCATCTACATACCCTTGTAGATCGCGCGCGGAAGCGTTCAAGAGAACGGGGTTGATGGAGTCATACTCGTCGTGATCCAAATCACCGATGACCTAGCACCAAATGGACGGCACCTCTGCGTTCAACACACGTACGGTTGGGAAGACGTCTCCTCCAAATTGATCCAGCAAGGGGGGAGGGTAGGTTGATGGAGATCCAGCAGTACGACGGCGTGCTGGTGGAAACTACGGCGATCTCGGCAGGGCTTCGCCGAGCACTACGAGAAGGAGAGGTGTCACGGGAGGGAGAGGGAGGCACCAGGGGCTAGGGTGCGGCTGCCCTCCCTCCCCCACACTATTTATAGGACCCCTAGGGGGCACCGTCCCTAGGAGATTGAATCTCCAAGGGAGGCGGCGGCCAAGGGGGGCGGAGTGCCCCCCAAGCCAAGTGGGGCGCCCCCACCCCTAGGGTTTCCAACCCTAGGCGCAGGGGAGGCCCATGGGGGGCGCAGCAGCCCATCTGGGGCTGGTTCCCCTCCCACTTCAGCCCATGGGGCCCTCCGGGATAGGTGGCCCCACCCGGTGGACCCCCAGGACCCTTCCGGTGGTCCCGGTACAATACCGATTACCCCGAAAACCTTCCCGATGGCCGAAACTTGACTTCCTATATATGATTCTTCACCTCCGGACCAATCCGGAGCTCCTCGTGACGTCCGGGATCTCATCCAGGAATCCGAACAACTTTCGGGTTACCGTATACTAATATCTCAACAACCCTAGTGTCACTGAACCTTAACTGTGTAGACCATACGGGTTCGGGAGACACGCAGACATGACCGAGACGACTCTCCGGTCAATAACCAACAGTGGGATCTGGATACCCATGTTGGCTCCCACATGCTCCTCGATGATCTCATCGGATGAACCACGATGTCGAGGATTCAATCAATCCCGTATACAATTCCCTTTGTCAATCGGTACGTTACTTGCTTGAGACTCGATCGTCGGTATCCCAATACCTCGTTCAATCTCGTTACCGGCAAGTCACTTTACTCATACCGTAATGCATGATCCCGTGATCAACCACTTGGTCACATTGAGCTCATTATGATGATGCATTACCGAGTGGGTCCAGAGATACCTCTCCGTCATACGGAGTGACAAATCCCAGTCTCGATTCATGCCAACCCAATCAGACACTTTCGGACATACCTGTAGTGTACCTTTAGAGTCACCCAGTTACGTTGTGACGTTTGGCACACCCAAAGCACTCCTACGGTATCCGGGAGTTGCACGATCTCATGGCCTAAGGAAATGATACTTGACATTCGGAAAAGCTATAGCAAATGAACTACACGATCTTAGAGCTATGCTTAGGATTGGGTCTTGTCCATCACATCATTCTCCTAATGATGTGATCCCGTTATCAATGACATCCAATGTCCATAGTCAGGAAACCATGACTATCTTTTGATCAACGAGCTAGTCAACTAGAGGCTCACTAGGGACGTGTTGTGGTCTATGTATTCACACATGTATTATGATTTCCGGCTAACACAATTATCATGAACAATAGACAATTATCATGAACAAATAAGTATAATAATAACCATTTTATTATTGCCTCTAGGGCATATTTCCAACAGTCTCCCACTTGCACTAGAGTCAATAGTCTAGTTACATTGTGATGAATCAAACACCCATGCAGTTCTGGTGTTGATCATGTTTTGCTCTAGGGAGAGGTTTAGTCAACGGATCTGCCACATTCAGGTCCGTATGTACTTTACACACATCTATGTCTCCATTTTGAACACTTTCATGAATGGAGTTGAAGCGACGCTTGATATGCCAGGTCTTCCTGTGAAACATGGGCTCCTTGGCAAGGGCAATAGCTCGAGTGTTGTCACAGAAGAGAGTCATCGGGCCCGACACATTGGGTATGACTCCTAGGTCGGTAATGAACTCCTTCACCCAGATTGCCTCTTGTGCTGCCTCCGAGGCTGCCATGTACTCCGCTTCACATGTAGATCTGGCCACAACACTTTGCTTGCAACTGCACCAGCTTACTGCCCCACCATTCAAAATATACACGTATCCGGTTTGTGACTTGGAGTCATCCAGATCTGTGTCGAAGCTAGCATCGACGTAACCCTTTAAGACGAGCTCTTTGTCACCTCCATAAACGAGAAACATATCCTTAGTCCTCTTCAAGTACTACAGGATGTTCTTGACCGCTGTCCAGTGTTCCATGCCGGGATTACTTTGGTACCTTCCTACCAAACTTACGGCAAGGTTTACATCAGTTCTGGTACACAGCATAGCATACATGATAGACCCTATGGCCGAGGCATAGGGGACGACACTCATCTTTTCTCTATCTTCTACCGTGGTCGGGCATTGAGCCGTGCTCAATCTCGTACCTTGCAATACAGGCAAGAACCCCTTCTTTGACTGATCCATTTTGAACTTCTTCAATATCTTGTCAAGGTACGTACTCAGTGAAAGACCAATGAGGCGTCTCGATCTATCTCTATAGATCTTGATGCCTAATATATAAGCAGCTTCTCCAAGATCCTTCATTGAAAAACACTTGTTCAAGTAGGCCTTTATGCTTTCCAAGAATTCTATATCATTTCCCATCAACAGTATGTCATCCACATACAATATGAGAAATGCTACAGAGCTCCCACTCACTTTCTTGTAAATGCAGGCTTCTCCATAAGTCTGCGTAAACCCAAACGCTTTGATCATCTCATCAAAACGAATGTTCCAACTCCGAGATGCTTGCACCAGCCCATAAATCGAGCGTTGGAGCTTGCACACCTTGTCAACATTCTTAGGATCGACAAAACCTTCTGGCTGCATCATATACAATTCTTCCTTAAGGAAACCATTAAGGAATGCCGTTTTGACGTCCATTTGCCATATCTCATAATCATAGAATGCGACAATTGCTAACATGATTCGGACGGACTTCAGCTTCGCTACGGGTGAGAAAGTCTCATCATAGTCAACCCCTTGAACTTGTCGATAACCCTTAGCGACAAGCCGAGCTTTATAGATGGTTACATTACCATCCGTGTATGTCTTCTTCTTAAAGATCCATTTATTTTCTATGGCTCGCCGATCATCGGGCAAGTCAGTCAAAGTCCATACTTTGTTTTCATACATGGATCCTATCTCAGATTTCATGGCTTCCAGCCATTTTTCGGAATCCGGGCCCGCCATCGCTTCTTCATAGTTCAAAGGTTCACCGTTATCTAACAACATGACTTCCAAGACAGGGTTGCCGTACCACTCTGGTGCGGAACGTGTCCTTGTGGACCTACGAAGTTCAGTAGCAACTTGATCTGAAGTTTCATGATCATCATCATTAACTTCCTCTCTAGTCGATGCTGGCACCTCAGGAACATTTTCTTGAGCTGGGCTACTTACCGGTTCAAGAGGTAATACTTCATCGAGTTCTACTTTCCTCCCACTTATTTCTTTCGAGAGAAACTCTTTCTCTAGAAAGGATCCATTCTTGGCAACAAAGATCTTGCCTTTGGATCTGAGATAGAAGGTGTACCCAACAGTTTCTTTAGGGTATCCTATGAAGACGCATTTTTCCGACTTGGGTTCGATCTTTTCAGGTTGAAGTTTCTTGACATAAGCATCGCATCCCCAATCTTTTAGAAACGACAGCTTAGGTTTCTTCCCAAACCATAATTCATACGGTGTCGTCTCAATGGATTTCGACAGAGCCCTATTTAAAGTGAATGCGGCAGTCTCTAAAGCATAGCCCCACAAATCGGTAAGAGACATCATAGATCGCACCATATCCAATAGAGTGTGATTACGATGTTCGGACACAGCATTATGCTGAGGTGTTCCAGGCGGCATGAGTTGTGAAACTATTCCACATTTCCTTAAGTGTGTGCCAAATTCGTGACTCGAGTATTCTCCCCCACGATCTGATCGCAAGAACTTGATTTTCTTATCACGTTGATTCTCAACCTCACTCTGAAATTCCTTGAACTTTTCAAAGGTCTCAGACTTGTGTTTCATTAAGTAGACATACCCATATCTACTCAAGTCATCAGTGAGGATGAGAATGTAACGATAGCCACCACAAGCCTCAACACTCATTGGACCGCACACATCAGTATGTATGATTTCCAATAAGTTGGTTGCTCGCTCCATTGTTCCTGAGAACGGAGTCTTGGTCATTTTACCCATGAGGCATGGTTCGCACGTGTTAAATGATTCGTAATCAAGAGACTCCAAAAGTCCATCTGCATGGAGCTTCTTCATGCATTTGACACCTATGTGACCAAGGCGGCAGTGCCACAAGTATGTGGGACTATCATTATCAACCTTACATCTTTTGGTATTCACACTATGAATATGTGTAACATTACGCTCGAGATTCATTAAGAATAAACCATTCACCAGCGGAGCATGACCATAAAACATATGTCTCATATAAATAGAACAACCATTATTCTCGGATTTAAATGAGTAGCCATCTCAAATTAAACGAGATCCTGATACAATGTTCATGCTCAAAGCTGGCACTAAATAACAATTGTTGAGGTTTAAAACTAATCCCGTAGGTAAATGTAGAGGCAGCGTGCCGACGGCAATCACATCGACCTTGGAACCATTCCCGACGCGCATCGTCACCTCGTCCTTCACCAGTCTCTGCTTATTCCGCAGCTCCTTCTTTGAGTTACAAATGTGACGAACCGCACCGGTATCAAATACCCAGGAGCTACTACGAGTACTCGTAAGGTACACATCAATTACATGTATATCGCATATACCTTTAGTGTTGCCAGCCTTCTTGTCCGCTAAGTATTTGGGGCAGTTCCGCTTCCAGTGACCACTTCCCTTGCAATAAAAACACTCAGTCTCAGGCTTGGGTCCATTCTTTGATTTCTTCTCGGCAGCTTGCTTACCGGGCGCGGCAACTCCCTTGCCGTCCTTCTTGAAGTTCTTTTTACCCTTGCCTTTCTTGAACTTAGTGGTTTTATTCACCATCAACACTTGATGTTCCTTTTTGATTTCCACCTCCACTGATTTCAGCATTGAATATACCTCAGGAATGGTCTTTTCCATCCCCTGCATATTGAAGTTCATCATAAAGCTCTTGTAGCTCGGTGGAAGCGACTGAAGGATTCTGTCAATGACCGCCTCATCTGGGAGATTAACACCCAGCTGAGTCAAGCGGTTATGCAACCCAGACATTTTGAGTATGTGCTCACTGACAGAACTATTTTCCTCCATCTTACAACTGAAGAACTTGTCGGAGACTTCATATCTCTCGACCCGGGCATGAGCTTGGAAAACCATTTTCAGCTCTTCGAACATCTCATATGCTCTGTGTCGCTCAAAACGCTTTTGGAGCCCCGGTTCTAAGCTGTAAAGCATGCCGCACTGAACGAGGGAGTAATCATCAGCACGTGACTGTGAAGCGTTCATAACTTCTTGGTTCTCTGGGATGGGTGCGTCACCTAGCGGTGCTTCTAGGACACAATCTTTCTTGGCAGCTATGAGGATGATCCTCAGGTTCCGGACCCAGTCCGTATAGTTGCTGCCATCATCTTTCAGCTTGGTTTTCTCTAGGAACGCGTTGAAGTTGAGGGCAACATTAGCGTGGGCCATTTGATCTACAAGACATAGTGTAAAGATTTTAGACTAAGTTCATGATAATTAAGTTCATCTAATCAAATTATTCAATGAACTCCCACTTAGATAGACATCCCTCTAGTTGATGTGGGCATCCATGTCATAGCTGAGAGTTTCAAAACAACTACATGCTCATCTGATCATGCGAACAAGAAGCAGATTATTTGTGTTGGAAAAATCCCTATTGAGCTTGTTGTACCAGATAAAGTTAAGCCAACATTTAGAACTCCATGTGCTATACACACGTTGTGGTAGGAAATATACGAGTCAAGTTTGATTCGGTTTGGTATAGGTGCAGTATACGTGAGTCAAGTCTTTGGTCTAGTACTAGTTACGTGGTTATCTTAGTCTCCTAGGTGATTAAGATGGCCGGATAATTAATTAGTTAAATTCCTTGGTTAGTTTGAATAGGAGATAGAGTCCGTATCTATCTTGGGTGCTTTAGTCGGTTTGGTCAGATTGGTGTCGCCTATATAACAGGCAGGCCTCGGCCGTGTATCTAGTTTTTTTTTGTTTTTGGTTTTTCTGAGATTGAAATAAAGCAGAAAATTCCCAGTCGGGGGACACCATGTACCGCGTTTCTGCGATCTTTTGAGGGATCGAATGCTGCTGCGTTGAGGCTGCTGATCTTGCCGCAGATTGGTTATTGTTCTTGTTAGATAATAGCAAGGGCTGAAATCTCTTTCTACCTGATCATTTACTTTGAGTACGTTATTTTTCTAGTTATCACAGATTGTTCTGCTACGCCGTGACGACTACATTACTGTGAAAGATCGGGCCGCGACACGCACGAATTAGTGTCTTGCTAGTTCGGTCATTATCAAGTGGTATTCAGAGCTAAGGTTGTTCACGGTACTGTGTTGATCAAGATGTCAACCTCGGTCAACAAGGGTGATGAGGTTGCTGCTGATTCTGAGGAAATAGTACGGCCGGTGTATGCGGATGATATTCCGCAAAATATTCGGATTGGGTTTGACCACACATGCAACTACATCAAGCAATGTCGTGATGCGCTCGGCAAAAGGATAGATGTCATGATCACTCGGTTCGATGGTTTGGCAGACATCATCAATATGTCGGCAACGAATTCTACACCGCCACAGACTGCTCCGCCTACTCCACTGCATTATGCACCACCAGCTCGCGTCGGACATGCCAGCGTGCATGATCGCCGTTTGGCGGCACACGCTCATGCTGGAGAGGATGGTTTCGATGAAGGCGTTGACCAGACGGGATACGCGCCACGACCACGACACTATGAGCCTCGTCCTGAAACTTCCGTTCGTGGTGGAGTGCATGACCGAGTTGGTCAAGCTGTGCGTGTGCCTTTGGATGATGGAATTGGGCGCATAAAAATTTCAATCCCTTCGTTCTCCGGCAAGTGCGAACCAGAAGGCTATTTGGAGTGGGAGATGCGTGTTGATCAAATTTTTGATGCCCATCATTATAGTGAGGAGAAGAAAGTTCAACTTGCTGGAATTGAGTTCACCGGTTACGCGCTAATTTGGTGGAATCAAATTTCTCGTTCAAGACATCGGCCGACGACTTGGCAAGGTATGAAAGAATTCATGAGGCGACGTTTTGTTCCTGAGCACTATAAAAGAGATATGTACAACAAGTTGCAGTGGCTCTCAGGGTAATATGAGTGTTGATGAATATTACAAGGAGATGGAATTGCTTATGATACGTACAGGGACAACGGAGCATCCGGAGGCGACTATGGCACGTTTGTTTAATGTTCTAAATATTGAGGTGCAGGATCGTGTTGAGATGGTGGTCTATTACAACATACAAGATCTTGTGCACCAAGCTGTGCGGGCGGAACAACAGATTATGTGATGCCAAGTCAGCATAGTTCCTAGTACCACTTTGAACACATGGTGACGCTCGCAACATAAGAGTGAGGATATCGGTCCTAGCTCTAGGACAGCGACATCTAATCGCCCTCAAGCTTCCGTGCAAAAGGATGCTTTAAAATCAGGATTGCCGAGAGTTGATTCTAGTGCGCAGTCAGCCACACGTACTAGTAATATAGAGTGTTTCAAGTGTGGAGGAAGGGGGCATATGAGACGTGAATGTCCTAACAAGAAAAGAGTGTTGCTCACAAGAGATGGCTATGCATCCACTAGTGATGAAGATGTTGAAAATGTGGTTGCGAGTTTTGAAGCTGCTGAATCATATCCGTCTTTGATGGTGCAGCGAGTGCAAGAGGATCGCATTGAGGACAAGGGTCAACGTTGGAATATTTTTCAAACTCAATGCCAAATCAACAACACCAATTGTAAGTTAATTATAGATGGAGGAAGCTACACCAATGCGGTCAGCAAGGGATTGGTGGAAGCTTTGGGGTTACCTGCATGGAAGCACCCACAACCACACTGCATTGAGTGGTTATATCAGTTCGACAGACTAAAGTTTACTCATAAGGTGCGTCTCAATTTTTCGGTTGGTGACTATACTGACACAGTGATTTGTGATGTTTTACCAATGGATGCATGTCATTTGTTGCTGGGGAGACCTTGGCAATATGATCATCATGCCACACATGATGGAAGGTCCAACACTTATTGTTTTCGGAATGCCGGAAGACGATATGTGCTACAACCGATGTTTGCTAATGCTATTAAGGAGGATGATATTCTTTCAGTAAAGAAGGAGGTCTCTAAAACCACCATGCAGCCGAGGATGGCTTTGTTCCAAGGAGGAGGGGATGATGTGGGCATCCATGTCATAGCTGAGAGTTTCAAAACAACTACATGCTCATCTGATCATGCGAACAAGAAGCAGATTATTTGTGTTGGAAAAATCCTTATTGAGCTTGTTGTACCAGATGAAGTTAAGCCAACATTTAGAACTCCATGTGCTGTACACATGTTGTGGTAGGAAATATACGAGTCAAGTTTGATTCGGTTTGGTATAGGTGCAGTATACGTGAGTCAAGTCTTTAGTCTAGTACTAGTTACGTGGTTATCTTAGTCTCCTAGGTGATTAAGATGGCTGGATAATTAATTAGTTAAATTCCTTGGTTAGTTTGAATAGCAGATAGAGTCCGTATCTATCTTGGGTGCTTTAGTCGGTTTGGTCAGATTGGTGTCGCCTATATAACAGGCAGGCCTCGGCCGTGTATCCAGTTTTTTTTTGTTTTTGGTTTTTCTGAGATTGAAATAAAGCAGAAAATTCCCAGTCGGGGGACACCATGTACTGCGTTTCTGCGATCTTTTGAGGGATCGACTGCTGCTGCGTTGAGGCTGCTGATCTTGCCGCAGATTGGTTAGTGTTCTTGTTAGATAATAGTAAGGGCTGAAATCTCTTTCTACCTGATCATTTACTTTGAGTATGTTATTTTTCTAGTTATCACAGATTGTTCTACTACGCCATGATGACTACAGTACTGTGAAAGATCGGGCCGCGACACGCACGAATTAGTGTCTTGCTAGTTCGGTCATTATCACTAGTCATCTAAGTGAAACATGATCCGAGTCAACTAGGCCGTGTCCGATCATCACGTGAGACGTACTAGTCAACATCGGTGAACATCTTCATGTTGATCGTATCTTCTATACGACTCATGCTCGACCTTTCGGTCTTCCGTGTTCCGAGGCCATGTCTGTACATGCTAGGCTCGTCAAGTTAACATAAGTGTATTGCGTGTGTAAATCTGGCTTACACCCGTTGTATTCGAACGTTAAAATCTATCACACCCGATCATCACGTGGTACTTCGAAACAACGAACCTTCGCAACGGTGCACAGTTAGGGGGAACACTTTCTTGAAATTATTACGAGGGATCATCTTATTTAAGCTACCGTCGTTCTAAGCAACTAAGATATAAAATATGATAAACATCACATGCAATCAAATAGTGACATGATATGGCCAATATCATTTGCTCCTTTTGATCTCCATCTTCGGGGCTTCATGATCATCGTTGTCACCGGCATGACACCATGATCTCCATCATCATGATCTCCATCATCATGTCTTCTTGAAGTTGTCTCGTCATCTATTACTTCTACTACTATGGCTAACGCTTTAGCAATAAAGTAAAGTAATTACATGACGTTTATGTTGACATGTAGGTCACAAATAAATAAAGACAACTCCTATGGCTCCTGCCGGTTGTCATACTCATCGACATGCAAGTCGTGATTCCTATTACAAGAACATGATCAATCTCATACATCACATATATCATTCATCACATCCTTTTGGCCATATCACATCACATGGCACATGCTGCAAAAACAAGTTAGACGTCCTCTAATTGTTGTTGCAAGTTTTTACGTGGCTGCTATAGGTTTCTAGCAAGAACGTTTCTTACCTACGCCAAAACCACAACGTGATATGCCAATTTCTATTTACCCTTCATAAGGACCCTTTTCATCGAATCCGATCCGACTAAAGTGGGAGAGACAGACACCCGCCAGCCACCTTATGCAACCAGATCTGTTGGAAATATGCCCTAGAGGCAATAATAAAATGGTTATTATTATATTTCTTTGTTCATGATAATTGTCTATTATTCATGCTATAACTGTGTTGTCCAGAAATCATAATACATGTGTGAATACATAGACCACAACATGTCCCTAGTGAGCCTCTAGTTGACTAGCTCGTTGATCAAAAGATAGTCATGGTTTCCTGACTATGGACATTGGATGTCATTGATAACGGGATCACATCATTAGGAGAATGATGTGATGGACAAGACCCAATCCTAAGCATAGCTCAAAGATCGTGTAGTTCGTTTGTTGTAGCTATTCCGAATGTAAAGTATCATTTCCTTAGACCATGAGATTGTGCAACTCCCGGATACTGTAGGAGTGCCTTGGGTGTGCCAAACGTCACAACGTAACTGGGTGACTATAAAGGTACATTACAGGTATCTCCGAAAGTGTCTGTTGGGTTGACACGAATCGAGACTGGGATTTGTCACTCCGTGTGACGGAGAGGTATCTCTGGGCCCACTCGGTAATGCATCATCATAATGAGCTCAATGTGACCAAGTGGTTGATCACGGGATCATGCATTACGGCACGAGTAAAGTGACTTGCCGGTAACGAGATTGAACGAGGTATTGGGATACCGACGATCGAGTCTCGGGCAAGTAACGTACCGATTGACAAAGGGAATTGTATACGGATTGATTGAATCCTCGACATCGTGGTTCATCCGATGAGATCATCGTGGAGCATGTGGGAGCCAACATGGGTATCCAGATCCCGCTGTTGGTTATTGACCGGAGAGGCGTCTCGGTCATGTCTGCATGTCTCCCGAACCCGTAGGGTCTACACACTTAAGGTTCGGTGACGCTAGGGTTGTAGAGATATTAGTATGCAGTAACCCGAAAGTTGTTCGGAGTCCCGGATGAGATCCCGGACGTCACGAGGAGTTCCGGAATGGTCCGGAGGTAAAGATTTATATATAGGAAGTCCAGTTTCGGCCATCGGGAAGGTTTCGGGGGTCATCGGTATTGTACCGGGACCACCGGAAGGGTCCCGGGGGTCCACCGGGTGGGGCCACCTATCCCGGAGGGCCCCATGGGCTGAGTTGGGAGGGGAACCAGCCCCTAGTGGGCTGGTGCGCCCCACCTTGGGCCTCCCCTGCGCCTAGGGTTGGGAAACCCTAGGGGTGGGGGCGCCCCCACTTGGCTTGGGGGGGAAGCCACCCCTTGGCCGTCGCCCCCTTGGAGATCCATCTCCTAGGGCCGGCGCCCCCCCCAAGGCCCCTATATAAAGAGGGGGGAGGGCAGCCGCACCCTTGCTCTTGGCTCCTCCCTCTCCCTCCGTTACACCTCTCCTCCCCGCTTGCGCTTGGCGAAGCCCTGCCGGGATCCTGCTGCATCCACCACCACGCCGTCGTGCTGCTGGATCTTCATCAACCTCTCCTTCCCCCTTGCTGGATCAAGAAGGAGGAGACGTCTCCCAACCGTACGTGTGTTGAACGCGGAGGTGTTGTCCGTTCGGCACTTGGTCATCGGTGATTTGGATCACGTCTAGTACGACTCCATCAACCCCGTTCTCTTGAACGCTTCCGCACGCGATCTACAAGGGTATGTAGATGCACTCCTCTCTCCCTCGTTGCTAGATGACTCCATAGATTGATCTTGGTGATGCGTAGAAAATTTTAAAATTCTGCTACGTTCCCCAACAGTGGTATCAGAGCCAAGTTTATGCGTAGTTACTATGCACGAGTAGAACACAAAGTAGTTGTGGGCGTCGATATTGTCAATTATCTTGCCGTTACTAGTCTTATCTTGATTCGGCGGCATTGTGGGATGAAGCGGCCCGGACCGACCTTACACGTACGCTTACGTGAGACTGGTTCCACCGACTGACATGCACTAGTTGCATAAGGTGGCTGGCGGGTGTCTGTCTCTCCCACTTTAGTCGGATCGGATTCGATGAACAGGGTCCTTATGAAGGGTAAATAGAAATTGGCAATTCACGTTGTGGTTTTGGCGTAGGTAAGAAACGTTCTTGCTAGAATCCTATAGCAGCCACGTAAAAACTTGCAACAACAATTAGAGGACGTCTAACTTGTTTTTGCAGCAAGTGTTTTGTGATGTGATATGGCCAAAGGATGTGATGAATGATATATGTGATGTATGAGATGATCATGTTCTTGTAATAGGAATCACGACTTGCATGTCGATGAGTATGACAACCGGCAGGAGCCATAGGAGTTGTCTTTATTTATTTATGACCTGCGTGTCAACATAAACGTCATGTAATTACTTTACTTTATTGCTAAAGCGTTAGCCATAGTAGTAGAAGTAATAGATGACGAGACAACTTCAAGAAGACACGATGATGGAGATCATGATGATGGAGATCATGGTGTCATGCCGGTGACAACGATGATCATGGAGCCCCGAAGATGGAGATCAAAAGGAGCAAATGATATTGGCCATATCATGTCACTATTTGATTGCATGTGATGTTTATCATGTTTTACATCTTATTTGCTTAGAACGACGGTAGCTTAAATAAGATGATCCCTCGTAATAATTTCAAGAAAGTGTTCCCCCTAACTGTGCACCGTTGCGAAGGTTCGTTGTTTCGAAGCACCACGTGATGATCGGGTGTGATAGATTCTAACGTTCGAATACAACGGGTGTAAGCCAGATTTACACACGCAATACACTTAGGTTGACTTGACGAGCCTAGCATGTACAGACATGGCCTCGGAACACGGAAGACCGAAAGGTCGAGCATGAGTCGTATAGAAGATACGATCAACATGAAGATGTTCACCGATGTTGGCTAGTCCGTCTCACGTGATGATCGGACACGGCCTAGTTAACTCGGATCATGTTTCACTTAGATGACTGGAGGGATGTCTATCTGAGTGGGAGTTCATTGAATAATTTGATTAGATGAACTTAATTATCATGAACTTAGTCTAAAATCTTTACAATATGTCTTGTAGATCAAATGGCCCACGTTGTCCTCAACTTCAACGCGTTCCTAGAGAAAACCAAGCTGAAAGACGATGGCAGCAACTATACGGACTGGGTCCGGAACCTGAGGATCATCCTCATAGCTGCCAAGAAAGATTATGTCCTAGAAGCACCGCTAGGTGACGCACCTGTCCCAGAGAACCAAGACGTTATGAACGCTTGGCAGTCACGTGCTGATGATTACTCCCTCGTTCAGTGCGGCATGCTTTACAGCTTAGAACCGGGGCTCCAAAAGCGTTTTGAGAGACACGGAGCATATGAGATGTTCGAAGAGCTGAAAATGGTTTTTCAAGCTCATGCCCGGGTCGAGAGATATGAAGTCTCCGACAAGTTCTTCAGCTGTAAGATGGAGGAAAATAGTTCTGTCAGTGAGCACATACTCAAAATGTCTGGGTTGCATAACCGCTTGACTCAGCTGGGAGTTAATCTCCCGGATGACGCGGTCATTGACAGAATCCTTCAGTCGCTTCCACCAAGCTACAAGAGCTTTGTGATGAACTTCAATATGCAGGGGATGGAAAAGACCATTCCTGAGGTATATTCAATGCTGAAATCAGCGGAGGTGGAAATCAAAAAGGAACATCAAGTGTTGATGGTGAATAAAACCACTAAGTTCAAGAAAGGCAAGGGTAAGAAGAACTTCAAGAAGGACGGCAAGGGAGTTGCCGCGCCCGGTAAGCAAGCTGCCGGGAAGAAGCCAAAGAATGGACCCAAGCCCGAGACTGAGTGTTTTTATTGCAAGGGAAGTGGTCACTGGAAGCGGAACTGCCCCAAATACTTAGCGGACAAGAAGGCCGGCAACACTAAAGGTATATGTGATATACATGTAATTGATGTGTACCTTACCAGTACTCGTAGTAGCTCCTGGGTATTTGATACCGGTGCGGTTGCTCACATTTGTAACTCAAAGCAGGAGCTGCGGAATAAACGGAGACTGGCGAAGGACGAGGTGACGATGCGCGTCGGGAATGGTTCCAAGGTCGATGTGATCGCCGTCGGCACGCTGCCTCTACATTTACCTACGGGATTAGTTTTAAACCTCAATAATTGTTATTTAGTGCCAGCTTTGAGCATGAACATTGTATCAGGATCTCGTTTAATTCGAGATGGCTACTCATTTAAATCCGAGAATAATGGTTGTTCTATTTATATGAGAGATATGTTTTATGGTCATGCTCCGTTGGTGAATGGTTTATTCTTAATGAATCTCGAGCGTAATGTTACACATATTCATAGTGTGAATACCAAAAGATGTAAGGTTGACAATGATAGTCCCACATACTTGTGGCACTGCCGCCTTGGTCACATAGGTGTCAAACGCATGAAGAAGCTCCATGCAGATGGACTTTTAGAGTCTCTTGATTACGAATCATTTGACACGTGCGAACCATGCCTCATGGGTAAAATGACCAAGACTCCGCTCTCAGGAACAATGGAGCGAGCAACCAACTTATTGGAAATCATACATACTGATGTGTGCGGTACAATGAGTGTTGAGGCTCGCGGTGGCTATCGTTATGTTCTCACCCTCACTGATGACTTGAGTAGATATGGGTATGTCTACTTAATGAAACACAAGTCTGAGACTTTTGAAAAGTTCAAGGAATTTCAGAGTGATGTTGAGAATCAACGTGACAGAAAAATCAAGTTCTTGCGATCAGATCGTGGGGGAGAATACTTGAGTCACGAATTTGGCACACACTTAAGAAAATGTGGAATAGTTTCACAACTCACGCCGCCTGGAACACCTCCGTGTAATGGCGTGTCCGAACATCATAATCACACTATATTAGATATGGTGCGATCTATGATGTCTCTTACCGATTTACCGCTGTCATTTTGGGGCTATGCTTTAGAGACTGCCGCATTCACTTTAAATAGGGCTCCGTCGAAATCCGTTGAGACGACACCGTATGAATTATGGTTTGGGAAGAAACCTAAGCTGTCGTTTCTAAAAGTTTGGGGATGCGATGCTTATGTCAAGAAACTTCAACCAGAAAAGCTCGAACCCAAATCGGAAAAATGCGTCTTCATAGGATACCCTAAAGAAACTATTGGGTATACCTTCTACCTCAGATCCGAAGGCAAGATCTTTGTTGCCAAGAATGGGTCCTTTCTAGAGAAAGAGTTTCTCTCGAAAGAAATAAGTGGGAGGAAAGTAGAACTTGATGAAGTATTACCTCTTGAACCGGTAAGTGGCGCAGCTCAAGAAAATGTTCCTGAGGTGCCTGCACCGACTAGAGAGGAAGTTGATGATGATGATCATGAAACTTCAGATCAAGTTGCTACTGAACTTCGTAGGTCCACGAGGACACGTTCCGCACCAGAGTGGTACGGCAACCCTGTCTTGGAAATCATGTTGTTAGACAACGGTGAACCTTCGAACTATGAAGAAGCGATGGCGGGCCCGGATTCCGACAAATGGCTGGAAGCCATGAAATCCGAGATAGGATCCATGTATGAAAACGAAGTATGGACTTTGACTGACTTGCCCGATGATCGGCGAGCCATAGAAAATAAATGGATCTTTAAGAAGAAGACAGACGCGGATGGTAATGTGACCATCTATAAAGCTCGGCTTGTCGCTAAGGGTTATCGACAAGTTCAAGGGGTTGACTACGATGAGACTTTCTCACCCGTAGCGAAGCTGAAGTCCGTCCGAATCATGTTAGCAATTGCCGCATTCTATGATTATGAGATATGGCAAATGGACGTCAAAACGGCATTCCTTAATGGTTTCCTTAAGGAAGAATTGTATATGATGCAGCCGGAAGGTTTTGTCGACCCTAAGAATGCTGACAAGGTGTGCAAGCTCCAACGCTCGATTTATGGGCTGGTGCAAGCATCTCGGAGTTGGAACATTCGTTTTGATGAGATGATCAAAGCGTTTGGGTTTACGCAGACTTATGGAGAAGCCTGCATTTACAAGAAAGTGAGTGGGAGCTCTGTAGCATTTCTCATATTGTATGTGGATGACATACTGTTGATGGGAAATGATATAGAATTCTTGGAAAGCATAAAGGCCTACTTGAACAAGTGTTTTTCAATGAAGGACCTTGGAGAAGCTGCTTATATATTAGGCATCAAGATCTATAGAGATAGATCGAGACGCCTCATTGGTCTTTCACAGAGTACGTACCTTGACAAGATATTGAAGAAGTTCAAAATGGATCAGTCAAAGAAGGGGTTCTTGCCTGTATTGCAAGGTACGAGATTGAGCACGGCTCAATGCCCGACCACGGCAGAAGATAGAGAAAAGATGAGTGTCGTCTCCTATGCCTCGGCCATAGGGTCTATCATGTATGCTATGCTGTGTACCAGACCTGATGTAAACCTTGCCATAAGTTTGGTAGGAAGGTACCAAAGTAATACCGGCATGGAACACTGGACAGCGGTCAAGAATATCCTGAAGTACCTGAAAAGGACTAAGGAAATGTTTCTCGTTTATGGAGGTGACGAAGAGCTCGTCGTAAAGGGTTACGTCGATGCTAGCTTCGACACAGATCTAGATGACTCTAAGTCACAAACCGGATACGTGTATGTTTTGAATGGTGGGGCAGTAAGCTGGTGAAGTTGCAAGCAAAGCGTTGTGGCGGGATGTACATGTGAAGCGGAGTACATGGCAGCCTCGGAGGCAGCACAACAAGCAGTCTGGGTGAAGGAGTTCATTACCGACCTAGGAGTCATACCCAATGCGTTGGGCCCGATGACTATATTCTGTGACAACACTGGAGCTATTGCCCTTGCCAAGGAGCCCAGGTTTCACAGGAAGACCAGGCATATCAAGCGTCGCTTCAACTCCATTCGTGAAAGTGTTCAAAATGGAAACATAGAGATTTCTAAAGTACATACGGACCTGAATGTGGCAGATCCGTTGACTAAACCTCTCCCTAGAGCAAAACATGATCAACACAAGAACTGCATGGGTGTTTGATTCATCACAATGTTACTAGAATATTGACTCTAGTGCAAGTGGGAGACTGTTGGAAATATGCCCTAGAGGCAATAATAAAATGGTTATTATTATATTTCTTTGTTCATGATAATTGTCTATTATTCATGCTATAATTGTGTTATCCGGAAATCGTAATACATGTGTGAATACATAGACCACAACACGTCCCTAGTGAGCCTCTAGTTGACTAGCTCGTTGATCAAAAGATAGTCATGGTTTCCTGACTATGGACATTGGATGTCATTGATAATGGGATCACATCATTAGTAGAATGATGTGATGGACAAGACCCAATCCTAAGCATAGCTCAAAGATCGTGTAGTTCGTTTGCTGTAGCTTTTCCGATTGTCAAGTATCATTTCCTTAGACCATGAGATTGTGCAACTCCCGGATACCGTAGGAGTGCCTTGGGTGTGCCAAACGTCACAACGTAACTGGGTGACTATAAAGGTACATTACAGGTATCTCCGAAAGTGTCTGTTGGGTTGACACGAATCGAGACTGGGATTTGTCACTCCGTGTGACGGAGAGGTATCTCTGGGCCCACTCGGTAATGCATCATCATAATGAGCTCAATGTGACCAAGTGGTTGATCATGGGATCATGCATTACGGCACGAGTAAAGTGACTTGCCGGTAACGAGATTGAACGAGGTATTGGGATACCGACGATCGAGTCTCGGGCAAGTAACGTACCGATTGACAAAGGGAATTGTATACGGATTGATTGAATCCTCGACATCGTGGTTCATCGATGAGATCATCGTGGAGCATGTGGGAGCCAACATGGGTATCCAGATCCCGCTGTTGGTTATTGACCGGAGAGGCGTCTCGGTCATGTTTGCATGTCTCCCGAACCCGTAGGGTCTACACACTTAAGGTTCGGTGACACTAGGGTTGTTGAGATATTAGTATGCAGTAACCCGAAAGTTGTTCAGAGTCCCGGATGAGATCCCGGACGTCACGAGGAGTTCCAGAATGGTCCGGAGGTAAAGATTTACATATAGGAAGTCCAGTTTCGGCCATCGGGAAGGTTTCGGGGGTCATCGGTATTGTACCGGGACCACCGGAAGGGTCCCGGGGGTCCACCGGGTGGGGCCACCTATCCCGGAGGGCCCCATGGGCTGAGTTGGGAGGGAAACCATCCCCTAGAGGGCTGGTGCGCCCCCCCCCCTTGGGCCTCCCCTGCGCCTACGGTTGGGAAACCCTAGGGATGGGGGCGCCCCCCACTTGGCTTGGGGGGGAAGCCACCCCTTGGCCGCCGCCCCCTTGGAGATCCATCTTCTAGGGCCGGCGCCCCCCCCCCAAGGCCCCTATATAAAGAGGGGTGAGGGAGGGCAGCCGCACCCTTGCTCTTGGCGCCTCCCTCTCCCTCCGTTACACCTCTCCTCCTCGCTTGCGCTTGGCGAAGCCCTGCCGGGATCCTGCTGCATCCACCACCCCGCTGTCGTGCTGCTGGATCTTCATCAACCTCTCCTTCCCCCTTGCTGGATCAAGAAGGAGGAGATGTCTCCCAACTGTACGTGTGTTGAACACGGAGGTGCTGTCCGTTCGGTACTTGGTCATCGGTGATTTGGATCACGTCGAGTATGACTCCATCGACCCCGTTCTCTTGAACGCTTCCGCACGTGATCTTCAAGGGTATGTAGATGCACTCCTCTCTCCCTCGTTGCTAGATGACTCCATAGATTGGTCTTGGTGATGCGTAGAAAATTTTAAAATTCTGCTACGTTCTCCAACAAGTGCATGTCAATCGGTGGAACCAGTCGCACGTAAGCGTACGTGTAAGGTCGGTCCGGGCCGCTTCATACCACGATACCGCCGAATCAAGATAAGACTAGTAACGGCAAGCAAATTGACAATATCCACGCCCACAACTGCGTTGTGTTCTACTCGTGCATAGAAACTACGCATAGACCTAGCTCATGATGCCACTGTTGGGGAACGTAGCAGAATTTTAAAATTTTCTACGCATCACCAAGATCAATCTATGGAGTCATCTAGCAACGAGGGAGAGGGGGTGTATCTACATACCCTTGTAGATCGCGCGCGGAAGCGTTCAAGAGAACGGGGTTGATGGAGTCGTACTCGTCGTGATCCAAATCACCGATGACCTAGCGCCGAACGGACGGCACCTCTGCGTTCAACACACGTACGGTTGGGAAGACGTCTCCTCCAACTTGATCCAGCAAGGGGGAAGGAGAGGTTGATGGAGATCCAACAGCACGACGGCGTGGTGGTGGAAACAACGGCGATCTCGGCAGGGCTTCGCCGAGCACTGCGAGAAGGAGAGGTGTCACGGGAGGGAGAGGGAGGCGCCAGGGGCTAGGGTGCGGCTGCCCTCCCTCCCTCCCCCCACTATTTATAGGACCCCTAGGGGGGCGCCGGCCCTAGGAGATTGAATCTCCAAGGGGGCGGCAGCCAAGGGGGGTGGACTGCCCCCCAAGCCAAGTGGGGCGCCCCCACCCCTAGGGTTTCCAACCCTAGGCACAGGGGAGGCCCATGGGGGGCGCAGCAGCCCATCTGGGTCTGGTTACCCTCCCACTTCAGCCCATGGGGCCCTCCGGGATAGGTGGCCCCACCCAATGGACCCCCGGGACCCTTTCGGTGGTCCCGGTACAATACCGATTACCCCGAAAACCTTCCTGACGGCCGAAACTTGACTTCCTATATATAATTCTTCACCTCCAGACAAATCCAGAGCTCCTCGTGACGTCCGGGATCTCATCCGGGACTCCGAACAACTTTCGGGTTACCGTATACTAATATCTCAACAACCCTAGCGTCACCGAACCTTAAGTGTGTAGACCCTACGGGTTCGGGAGATACGCAGACATGACCGAGATGACTCTCCGGTCAATAACCAACAGCGGGATATGGATACGCATGTTGGCTCCCACATGCTCCCCGATGATCTCATCGGATGAACCACGATGTCGAGGATTCAATCAATCCCGTATACAATTCCCTTTGTCAATCGGTACGTTACTTGCCCGAGACTCGATCATCGGTATCCCAATACCTCGTTCAATCTCGTTACCGGCAAGTCACTTTACTCGTACCGTAATGCATGATCCCATGATCAACCACTTGGTCACATTGAGCTCATTATGATGATGCATTACCGAGTGGGCCTAGAGATACCTCTCCATCATACGGGGTGACAAATCCCAGTCTCGATTCGTGCCAACCCAATCAGACACTTTCGGAGATACCTGTAGTGTACCTTTATAGTCACCCAGTTACATTGTGACGTTTGGCACACCCAAAGCACTCCTACGGTATCCGGGAGTTGCACAATCTCATGGTCTAAGGAAATGATACTTGACATTCAGAAAAGCTATAGCAAATGAACTACACGACCTTAGAGCTATGCTTAGGATTGGGTCTTGTCCATCACATCATTCTCCTAATGATGTGATCCCGTTATCAATGACATCCAATGTCCGTAGTCAGGAAACCATGACTATCTTTTGATCAACGAGCTAGTCAACTAGAGGCTCACTAGGGACGTGTTGTGGTGTATGTATTCACACATGTATTACGATTTCCGGATAGCATAATTATAGCATGAACAATAGACAATTATCATGAACAAAGAAGTATAATAATAACCATTTTATTATTGCCTCTAGGGCATATTTCCAACACTTCGAACACTTCATCCACACAAAACTTTAACAAAAACTTTGTGAGATCCGTTACTATAATAAAGCAAATCACTACCTTTAGTACTGTTTTGAACTCATTATAAATTCATATTGGTGTAATATCTACTGTATTCCAACTCATCCATGGTTCATACCCTCCGATACTAGCCATAGATTCATCAAAATAAGCAAACAACACGCGAAAAACAGGATATGTCTAAAACAGGACAGTCTGTAGTAATCTGGTAGTTTAGTGAACTTCTTTGACTCCAATAATTATGAAATAAATTTGAAAACTTGAGCAATTTATACAGAAGTAATGTGAAAAAAGTTTCAGACCCATTTGACTTTCCAGTAAAAAATTTAAAATCACGCGCTACAGCCAAAGTTTCTGTTTTTGTTCTGCACATAGTAAACAAGCAATCTAATCATCCTAAAACCAAATCTTGGCACATTATTTTTATAATACAATGGATATATACAAGGGGATAATTATTTACAGAGAAACTTCCATGAAAAATTCTACATTGTTTCTGTGAGCATGAACACGAGTGCTCAAGGTCGACCCTCACTTCTTCAATGCACTTTCCAATCACTTCCCTTTTTGAAAAACTTTTTAGGCATGAGAGGCAAGTAATTTTTTTGTATTTTCATTCTTTTAAATTTTTTTGTATGTTTCACTCACAACTAAATGGAAACAAAATCTACTTAGCGAAGAAAGCAAACAAGCACACACGAGAATATCAACCCCACGCTATTGCTCCCCGGCAACGGCGCCAGAAAAGAGCTTGATAATCCCCAAGTGCAAGGAATCATCGTAGAAATTTCCAAAGGTGGAAGTGATAAGTATGGAGTGTCGAACCCACAAGGAGCTAAAGGTAAGATCAATATTCTCTCAAGCCCTATCTGCCAATGATACAACTCTACGTACACCGAACGTTTGCTTCCAACTAGCAACGAGAAATAAAACTATGTTGTGGGTATGAAGAGGATAACTTTGTATGATATCGGAGAGATAAAATATAAAAGTAGGTGTTGTTATCATGAAGTTAGATATATTACTAAATATTATAAATAGCGGGTGTGGAATAATGGTGGATCGGAGTGCGGAATTGTCCTAGACAATTGTTAACAAGACCGGTAATCACTATTGCAGTTTCATATGAGGGAGAGGCATAAGCTAACATACTTTCTCTATTTGGATCATATGCACTTATGATTGGAACTCTAGCAAGCATACGCAACTACTAAAGATCATTAAGGTAAAACCCAACCATAGCATTAAAGCATCAAGTCCTCTTTATCCCATACGCAACAACCCCCTTACTCGGCTTTGTGTTTCAGTCACTCACGCAACCCACTATAAGTGAATCATAAACGTATTGCAACACCCTACAGCGGGAATCCCTCATGCTTGCGTGACATGGAGGGCACCATAAGACAGCACCAAAGTAAAACATACAACTCATACCAATCTAGATCATCAATCAACCCAAAGACAAAGGATATCTACTCAAAACATCATAGGATGGCAACACATCATTGGATCATCATATGTGGCATAAAGCACCATGTTCAAGTAGGCATTACAGCGGGGTGTGGGAGAGTGGACTGCGTAAAATAGATGAGGATGGTGATGATGATGGTGATGTTGATGAAAACGATCACCGTGGCGATGATTCCCCTCCCGATGGCACTCCGGTGCCACCAAGAGAGAGGAGGAGAGGTTCTCCCCCGTGTGCTTCCTCCTCCATGGCGTCCCCCTCTGGTCCTTGGCCTTCATGGTGATGATGGCCCCTTCGGGATCCTCGTCCATGCCTTCCGTTGATGACGGCCCGCTCCGACAGGGTGTCGGAGAGGGCCTAGATTGGTTTTCGGTGGCTACGGAGGCTTCTGGTGGCGGAACTCCCAATCTAGGTTAATTTTCCGAGGTTTCTATATTTATAGGAATTTTTGGCGTCGGTCTCACGTCAAGGAGGAGCCCGAGGCGTCCACGAGGCAGGGGCCCATGCCCAGGGGGGTGGGCGCCCCCCCCCCACCCTCGTGGACAGCCCAGGACTCTTCTGGCCCAACTCTTTTATTCCGCGGTCTTCTTTTGGTCCATAAAAAATCGTCAAAAATTGGCACGTCAATTGGACTCCGTTTGATATTCCTTTTTTGTAGAACTCAAAAACAAGGAAAAACATAAACTGGCATTGGGCTCTAGGTTAATAGGTTAGTCCCAAAAACCATATAAAATAGCATATAAATGCATATAAAACATCCAAGGTTGATAATATAATAGCATGAATACTTCATAAATTATAGATACGTTGGAGACGTATCAATGATAGAGCTAACAAATGGGCTGCTACCTCTTGAGCACTGCGTTGGTTTTCCTTTGAAGAGGAAAGGGTGATGCAGCAAAGTAGTGTAAGTATTTCCCTCGGTTTTTGAGAACCAAGGTATCAATCCAGTAGGAGGCCACACGCAAGTCCCTTGTACCTGTTGGGGAACATAGTAATTTCAAAAAAAATCCTACGCACACGCAAGATCATGGTGATGCACAGCAACGAGAGGGGAGAGTGTTGTCTACGTACCCTCGTAGACCGGAAGCGGAAGCATTATAACAACGCGGTTGATGTAGTCGTACGTCTTCACGGCCCGACTGATCAAGCACCGAAACTATGGCACCTCCGAGTTTTTGCACACGTTCAGCTCGATGACGATCCCCAGACTCCGATCCAGCAAAGTGTCGGGGATGAGTTCCGTCAGCACGACGGCGTGGTGAGGATCTTGATGTTCTACCGTCACAGGGCTTCGCCTAAGCACCGCTACAATATTATCGAGGATTATGGTGGAGGGGGGCACCGCACATGGCTAAGAGATGAATGATCAATTGTTGTGTCTCTGGGGTGCCCCCCTGCCACTATATATAAAGGAGTGGAGGAGGGGGCCGGCCAAGGAGGGTGGCGCGCCCATGGGGGGAGTCAAACTCCCACCGGGAGCAGGACTCCCCCTTTTTCCTATTAGGAGTAGGAGAGGGAAGGAAGAGGAAGGAGGGAGGAAGGAAAGGGGGCCCTTCCCAATTCGGATTGGGCTTGGGGGGGTGCACCCCCTCCCTTGCTCATTTCCCCTCCTTTCCACTAAGGCCCAATAAGGCCCATATACCTCCCGGGGGGTTTCGATAACCTCCCGGTGATCCGGTATTGTCCCAATCTTACCCGGAACCTTTCTGGTGTCCAAATATAGTCGTCCAATATATCGATCTTTATGTCTCGACCATTTCGAGACTCCTCGTCAAGTCCGTGATAACATCCGGGACTCCGAACAACCTTTGGTACATCAAAATATATAAACTCATAATGAAATGGTTATCGTAACGTTAAGCGTGCGGACCCTACGGGTTCGAGAACAATGTAGACATGACCGAGACACGTCTCCGGTCAATAACCAATAGCAGAACCTGGATGCTCATATTGGCTCCTACATATTCTACGAAGATCTTTATCGGTCAGACCGCATAACAACATACGTTGTTCCCTTTGTCATCGGTATGTTACTTGCCCGAGATTCGATCGTCGGTATCTCAATACCTAGTTCAATCTCGTTACCGGCAAGTCTCTTTACTCATTCCGTAATACATCATCTTGCAACTAACTTATTAGTTGCATTGCTTGCAAGGCTTAAGTGATGTGTATTACCGAGAGGGCCCAGAGATACCTCTCCGACAATCGGAGCAACAAATCCTAATCTTGAAATATGCCAACCCAACATGTACCTTTGGGGACACATGTAGAGCACCTTTATAATCACCCAGTTACGTTGTGACGTTTGGTAGCACACAAAGTGTTCCTCCGGTAAACGGGAGTTGCATAATCTCATAGTCATAGGAACATGTATAAGTCATGAAGAAAGCAATAGCAACATACTAAACGATCGGGTGCTAAGCTAATGGAATGGGTCATGTCAATCACATCATTCTCCTAATGATGTGATCCCGTTAATCAAATGACAACTCATGTCTATGGTTAGGAAACATAACCATCTTCGATTAACGAGCTAGTCAAGTAGAGGCATACTAGTGACACTTTGTTTGTCTATGTATTCACACAAGTATTACGTTTCCGGTTAATACAATTCTAGCATGAATAATAAACATTTATCATGATATAAGGAAATAAATAATAACTTTATTATTGCCTCTAGGGCATATTTCCTTCAGTCTCCCACTTGCACTAGAGTCAACACCTTGAACTTGTCGAAAACCTTTTTGCGACAATTCTAGCTTTGTAGATAGTAACACTACTATCAGCGTCTGTCTTCCTCTTGAAGATCCACTTAATCTCAATGGCTCACCGATCATTGGGCAAGTCAATCAAAGTCCATACTTTGTTCTCATACATGGATCTCATCTCAGATTTTATGGCATCAAGCCATTTCGCGGAATCTGGGCTCATCATCGCTTCCTCGTAGTTCGTAGGCTCGTCATGGTCAAGTAACATGACCTCCAGAATAGGATTACCGTACCACTCTGGTGTAGATCTCACTCTAGTTTACCTACGAGGTTTGGTAGTAACTTGATCTGAAGTTACATGATCATCATCATTAGCTTCCTCACTAATTGGTGTAGTAGTCACAGGAACAGATTTCTGTGATGAACTACTTTCCAATAAGGGAGCAGGTACAGTTACCTCATCAAGTTCTACTTTCCTCCCACTCACTTCTTTCGAGAGAAACTCCTTCTCTAGAAAGGATCCATTCTCAGCAATGAATATCTTGCCTTCGGATCTGTGATAGAAGGTGTACCCAACATTTTCTTTTGGGTATCCTATGAAGATGCACTTCTCCGATTTGGGTTTGAGCTTATCAGGTTGAAACTTTTTCACATAAGCATTGCAACCTCAAACTTTAAGAAACGACAGCTTAGGTTTCTTGCCAAACCATAGTTCATATGGTGTCATCTCAACGGATTTAGATGGTGCCCTTTTTAACGTGAATGCAGCTGTCTCTAATGCATAACCCCAAAACTATAGTGATTAATCGGTAAGAAACATCATAGATTACACTATATCCAATAATAGTACGGTTATGACGCTCGGACACACCATTATGCTATGGTGTTCCAGGTGGCATGATTTTGTGAAACTATTCCACATTGTTTTAATTGAAGACCAAACTCGTAACTCAAATATTTGTCTCTGCGATCAGATCGTAGAAACTTTATTTTCTTGTCACGATGATTTTCCACTTCACTTTGAAGTTCTTTGAACTTTTCAAATGTTTCAGACTTATGTTTCATCAAGTAGATATACCCATATCTGCTCAAATCATCTGTGAAGGTCAGAAAATAACGATACCCGCCGCGAGCCTCAACACTCATCGGACTGCATACATCAGTATGTATTATTTCCAATATGTCAGTTGCTCGCTCCATTGTTCCGGAGAACGAGTCTTAGTCATCTTGCCCATGAGGCATGGTTCGCAAGTATCAAAATGATTCATAATCAAGTGATTCCAAAAGCCCATCAGCATGGATTTTCTTCATGCACTTTACACCAATATGACCTAAACGGCAGTGCCACAAATAAGTTGCACTATCATTATTAACTTTGCATCTTTTGGCTTCAATATTATGAGAATGTGTATCACCACAATCGAGATCCAACAAACCATTTTCATTGGGTGTATGACCATAGAAGGTTTTATTCATGTAAACAGAACAACAATTTATTCTCTTACTTAAATGAATAACCGTATTGCAATAAACATGATCAAATCATATTCATGCTCAATGCAAACACCAAATAACACTTATTTAGGTTCAACACTAATCCCGAAAGTATAGGGAGTGTGCGATGATGATCATATCAATCTTGGAACCACTTCCAACACACATCGTCACTTCACCCTTAACTAGTCTCTGTTCATTCTGTAACTCCCGTTTCGAGTTACTACTCTTAGCAACTGAACCAGTATCAAATACCGAGGGGTTGCTACGAACACTAGTAAAATACACATCAATAATTTGTATATCAAATATACATTTGTTCACTTTGCCATCCTTCTTATCCGCCAAATACTTGGGGCAGTTCCGCTTCTAGTGACCAGTCCCTTTGCAGTAGAAGCACTTAGTCTCAGGCTTAGGACCAGACTTGGGCTTCTTCACTTGAGCAGCAACTTGCTTGCCGTTCTTCTTGAAGTTCCCTTTCTTTCCCTTTGCCCTTTTCTTGAAACTAGTGGTCTTGTTAATCATCAACACTTGATGCTCTTTATTGATTTCTACCTTCATCGATTACATCATCATGAAAAGCTCGGGAATCGTTTTCATCATCCCTTGCATACTATAGTTCATCACGAAGTTCTACTAACTTGGTGATGGTGACTAGAGAATTCTGTCCATCACTATTTTATCTGGAAGATTAACTCCCACTTGATTCAAACGATTGTAGTACCCAGACAATCTGAACACATGCTCACTGCTTGAGCTATTCTCCTCCATCTTTTAGCTATCGAACTTGTTGGGTACTTCATATCTCTCAACTCGGGTGTTTTCTTGAAATATTAACTTCAGCTCCTGGAACATCCATATGATCCATGACGTTCAAAACGTCTTTGAAGTCCCGATTCTATGTTGTTAAGCATGGTGCACTAAACTAGCAAGTAGTCATCATATTGAGGTAGCCAAACGTTCATGACTTCTGCATCTGCTCCTGCAATAGGTCTGTCACCTAGCGGTGCATTAAGGACATAATTCTTCTGTGCAGCAATGAGGATAAACCTTAGATCACGGATCCAATCCGCATCATTGCTACTAACATCTTTCAACTTAGTTTTCTCTAGGAACATATCAAAAATAAAACAGGGGACCTAAACGCGAGCTATTGATCTACAACATAGATATGCTAATACTACCAGGACTAAGTTCATGATAAATTTAAGTTCAATTAATCATATTACTTAAGAACTCCCACTTAGAAAGACATCCCTCTAATATTCTAAGTGATCACGTGATCCAAATCAACTAAACCATAACCGATCATCACGTGAAATGGAGTAGTTTTCAATGGTGAACATCACTATGTTGATCATATCTACTATATGATTCACGCTCGACCTTTCAGTCTCAGTGTTCCGAGGCCATATCTGCATATGCTAGGCTCGTCAAGTTTAACCTGAGTATTCTGCGTGTGCAAAATTGGCTTGCACCCGTTGTAGATGGACGTAGAGCTTATCACACCCGATCATCACATGGTGTCTGGGCACGACGAACTTTGGCAACGGTGCATACTCAGGGAGAACACTTTTATCTTGAAATTTAGTGAGAGATCATCTTATAATGCTACCGTCATAACTAAGCAAAGTAAGATGTATAAAAGATAAACATCTCATGCAATCAAAATATATGACATGATATGGCCATCATCATCTTGTGCCTTTGATCTCTATCTCCAAAGCATCGTCATGATCTCCATCGTCACCGGCATGAAACCATGATCTCCATCATCTTGATCTATATCAATGTGTCGTCACATGGTCGTCTCGCCAACTATTGCTCTTGCAACTATTGCTATCGCATAGCGATAATTGTAAAGCAATTATTTGGCGCTTGCATCTTATGCAATAAAGAGACAACCATAAGGCTTCTGCCAGTTGCTGATAACTTCAACAAAACATGATCATCTTATACAACAACTTATATCTCATCACGTCTTGACCATATCACATCACAACATGCCCTGCAAAAACAAGTTATACGTCCTCTACTTTGTTGTTGCAAGTTTTACGTGGCTGCTACTGGGCTTAGCAAGAACCGTTCTCACCTACGCATCAAAACCACAACAATAGTTTGTCAAGTTGGTGCTGTTTTAACCTTCGCAAGGACCGGGCATAGCCACACTCGGTTCAACTAAAGTTGGAGAAACTGACACCCGCCAGCCACCTGTGTGCAAAGCACGTCGGTAGAACCAGTCTCGCGTAAGCGTACGCGTAATGTCGATCCGGGCCGCTTCATCCAACAATACCGCCGAACCAAAGTATGACATGCTGGTAAGCAGTATGACTTATATCGCCCACAACTCACTTGTGTTCTACTAGTGCATATGACATCTACGCATAAAACCTGGCTCGGATGCCACTGTTGGGGAACGTAGTAATTTCAAAAAAATTCCTACGCACACGCAAGATCATGGTGATGCACAGCAACGAGAGGGGAGAGTGTTGTCTACGTACCCTCGTAGACCGGAAGCGGAAGTGTTATAACAACGCGGTTGATGTAGTCGTACGTCTTCACGGCCCGACCGATCAAGCACCAAAACTACGACACCTCCGAGTTTTTGCACACGTTCAGCTCGATGAAGATCCCTGGACTCCGATCCAGCAAAGTGTCATGGATGAGTTCCGTCAGCACGACGGCGTGGTGACGATCTTGATGTTCTACCGTCGCAGGGCTTCGCCTAAGCACCGCTACAATATTATCGAGGATTATGGTGGAGGGGGGCACCGCACACGGCTAAGAGATCAATGATCAATTGTTGTGTCTCTGGGGTGCCCCCTGCCCCTGTATATAAAGGAGTGGAGGAGGGGCCGTCCAAGGAGGGTGGCGCGCCCAAGGGGGAGTCCAACTCCCACCGGGAGCAGGACTCCCCCTTTTTCCTATTAGGAGTAGGAGAGGGAAGGAAGAGGAAGGAGGGAGCAAGGAAAGGGGGCCCTTCCCGATTCAGATTGGGCTTGGGGGGCGCGCCCCCTCCCTTGCTCCTTTCCCCTCCTTTCCACTAAGTCCCAATAAGGCCCATATACCTCCCGGGGGGTTCCGATAACCTCCCGGTGATCCCGTATTGTCCCAATCTTACCCGGAACCTTTCCGGTGTCCAAATATAGCCGTCCAATATATCGATCTTTATGTCTCGACCATTTCGAGACTCCTCGTCAACTCTGTGATCACATCTGGGACTCCGAACAACCTTTGGTACATCAAAATATATAAACTCATAATGAAACTGTCATCGTAATGTTAAGCGTGCGGACCCTACGGGTTCAAGAACAATGTAGACATGACCGAGACACGTCTCCGGTCAATAACCAATACCGGAACCTGGATGCTCATATTGGCTCCTACATATTCTACGAAGATCTTTATCGGTCAGAGTGCATAACAACATACGTTGTTCCCTTTGTCATCGGTATGTTACTTGCCCGAGATTTGATCGTCGGTATCTCAATACCTAGATCAATCTCGTTACCGGCAAGTCTCTTTACTCGTTCCGTAATACATCATCTTGCAAATAACTTATTAGTTGCATTGCTTGCAAGGATTAAGTGATGTGTATTACCGAGAGGGCCCAGAGATACCTCTCCGACAATCGGAGCGACAAATCCTAATCTCGAAATATGCCAACCCAACATGTACCTTTGGAGACACATGTAGAGCAACTTTATAATCACCCAGTTACGTTGTGACGTTTGATAGCACACAAAGTGTTCCTCCGGTAAACGGGAGTTGCATAATCTCATAGTCATAGGAACATGTATAAGTCATGAAGAAAGCAATAGCAACATACTAAACGATCAGGTGCTAAGCTAATGGAATGGGTCATGTCAATCACATCATTCTCCTAATGATGTGATCCCGTTAATCAAATGACAACTCATGTCTATGTTAGGAAACATAACCATCTTCGATTAACGAGCTAGTCAAGTAGAGGCATACTAGTGACACTTTGTTTGTCTATGTATTCACACAAGTATTACGTTTCTGGTTAATACAATTCTAGCATGAATAATAAACATTTATCATGATATAAGGAAATAAATAATAACTTTATTATTGCCTCTAGGGCATATTTCCTTCAGTACCTACACAAACAAATAAGAACCTCTCAACCAATGCGATAAAGGGGTTGTCAATCCCTTCACGATCACTTACGAGAGTGAGATCTGATAGAGATGATAAGGTGATATTTTTGGTATTTTTATGATAAAGATGAAAAGTAAAGATTGAAAAATAAAAGGTAATAGAAATAGCTTATTGACGGGAGATAAATATAATGGAGAATAGACCTGCGGGACATAGGTTTCACTAGTGGCTTCTCTCAAGATAGCATAAGTATTACGGTGGGTGAAAATTTACTGTCGAGCAATTGATAGGAAAGCGAATAATTATAAGAATATCTAGGCATGATCATGTATATAGGCATCACGTCTGTGACAAGTAGACCGAATCCTGCCTGCATCTACTACTATTACTCCACACATCGACCGCTATCCAGCATGCATCTAGAGTATTAAATTCATAAGAATAGAGTAACACATTAGGTAAGATGACATGATGTAGAGGGATAAACTCAAGCAATATGATATAAACCCCATCTTTTTATCCTCGGTGGCAACAATACAATACGTGTCGTTTCCCTTTCTGTCACTGGGATCGAAGACCGCAAGATTGAACCCAAAGCTAAGTTTGTCTCCCATTGCAAGAAAGATCAATCTAGTAGGCCATACCAAACTGATAATTTGAAGAGACTTGCAAAGATAATAAATCATACATAAAAGATTTTAGAGATGAATCAAATATTGTTCATAGATAGACTTGATCATAAACCCACAATTCATCGGATCTCGACAAACACACCGCAAAAAGAGTTACATCGAATAGATATCCAATAAGATCGAGGAGAACTTTGTATTGAGATCCAAAGAGAGAGAAGAAGCCATCTAGCTAATAGCTATGGACCCGAAGGTCTAAAGTAAACTACTCACACATCATCGGAGAGGCCATGGATTTGATGTAGAGGCCCTCCGTGACCGATGCCCCCTCCGGCGGAGCTCCGGAAAAGGCCCCAAGATGGGATCTCTTGGGTACAGAAGGTTGTGGCGGTGAAAATAGGGTTTCATCCTGCTCCTAGATGTTTTCAGGGTATATGAGTATATATAGGAGGAAGAAGTAGGTCGGTGGAGCCACAAGGGGCCCACGAGGGGGGAGGGCGCGCCCAGGGTGGGTAGGCGCGCCCCCTGCTTTGTGGCCTCCTCGTTGGTTGCTTGACGTCCACTCCAAGTCCTCTGGATCACGTTTGTTCCAAAAATCATGCTCCCGAAGGTTTCATTCCGTTTGGACTCCGTTTGATATTCCTTTTCCGCGAAACACTGAAATAGGAAAAAAAATAGCAATTTGCACTAGGCCTTGGGTTAATAGGTTAGTCCCAAAAATAATATAAAAGTGTATAATAAAGCCCATTAAACATCCAAAACAGAATATATAATAGCATGGAACAATAAAAAATTATAGATATGTTGGAGACGTATCATGGGCCCGTAAAAAGAGAAGATGCTATGCTATCATTGTGGTGAACATGGGCACTTCATTGCTAAATGGGTTACTAAGCCTTGCGACACTTGCCTCAAACCGATGCATGCTACGAGGGAGAGCCCGTTATTGCGTGAACCGATGCCGAGAGTTACCATTTATGGTGTGTACTGCGCCGAGTTGATATTTTTTGAATCTCCTACTGCTATGGAGATCTTAGAGGCGCCTCAGAGCGCGACCACATGGGTGGTCAAAGTGACTAAAGGTGACTTGTCTGAGGCACAGATCCTGCAGAGGCTAAATGAGCTGGCTCCAGGTAACTTTTAGTGGGAGCTTATTAGACTCGAGGCCAATATGTACAAGGTTGACTTTCCTTCTGCTGAGGACTTGCAGCGGCTCCTGAGTTTTGGGTTGTGCAGAGTGCCTGGCACTGAGCGCAATCTCGAGTTTCACGAGTGGAAGAAGGTCGAGCCGAAGGGCAAGCCTCTTACTCAGGTTTGGCTATGATTCTCGGGGGCACCATCGAAGCCGTTGAATGATGTTCGAGTCGCGGCTAGCTTGGGGACACTAGTCGGGAAAACCGAGAGGGTGGACATGCCCTTTACCCGAGCTAACGGGGTCGTCAGATTGCTTGTGAGTATTCTGGATATTGAGTACGTACCCGACGTGGTTAAGTGGACACATAAAGGTGTGCTATACAACCTCGAGGTTGAGTTTGAGGACACCGATCTTTTCATTGAGGCCTTGGCAGGGAATGATGTTGATACGCTCAACAAGGATGATGGATCGGGCAACAAGGAGGTGCGAGAGGATGCTCGTGGGCGAGATGCGCCCAACATCCCGGGTTCCGCCACGCCGGCGCCCGGGAAAGGGACTCCACCATCCACTACTGCACCCATGAACACGCTAAGATTTGGTTCGTTTGAACCGGCTTCTGCTCCTCCTAGACTGTGGAGCGATCGAGTGGAGTGTGATGATTTATTGGAGCACTCGCTTCCTCCCCTGGATTTTGCTGCTACTGATGCATCTGTGGGTGGTTGTTCGGATGAGTTTGTCACTGAGATGACCTCGGTGGAGGGTGCACCGAAGTCAGCGGCAGTGACCGGTCTGGGTTCTGAGCTTCGTTTCGAGGGTGGGGAGGAGCATGGGCACGCGGCCCTCCGTTCCCCCACTCGGAGTGTTGCTTCACCACCGACGAGGACTCCGGCGATGGATGGCACGGTGATGGCCGGGCCGCGAGCTAATGCTGGGGCCGGATCGGGAGGGGTAGCGGCCAGAAGGTCTCCGCCCCGGCCTCTCCCATGGCGCCCTTGGTTGTGGCGGCCCCCGCAGCGTCTCCTGGCTCCGGGCGCTGGACGACGCCCACCCGGAGAGTTGCTTCGCCGTAGGTGACGAGCCCGACATTGGTTGGTACGGTGATGGTAGTGCCACCTTCCAGTGGGGGTCGGGTTGGGCAGAGGGTGCGGGCAGGTGGCCTCCGCCCTACCTCTCCCTTGGCGCCCTTGGATGGAGCATTTCTGTTGCGTCCCCTGGCGCTGGACGCCGGCCGATGCCGCTGTGTGCGCCGGGAGCTTCACCAACACGCGACAGTACCCTGGTTGTTTCAGCTATGTTGAGCCCTGTTGGGGGTTGGGCAGGAGGCCTTACCCCCAAATGGGGCAATGCGGGATGAGATCATTGCGTTTGGAGGGATCCCGGATCCTGTAGCCGAAGGTCGACGGATGAGCTGTCGCCTCCAGGATCAGCCGAATGTTGATGACATGCAGCTAAGGTGCGCTATGCGGGTGGCCAGGCTTCGTGACATTGAGGTCACTACTGGTATGCCAGTCAATACTTCCAACTCTATTTTGCATTTTTTCCAATGATGAGGTTATTCATAATGCAAATCAGTTAGGAGTTTCACTAGGTAGTAATGGTAATGAAATCTCTAAATCCGTTAATGATATCCTGGATCTTGAAGCGGAGCGCACTTTAGAAATGATGCGAAACTTAGCGGTTGTCAAACCCATGAACAATTCCTACATAGATGCATTGGGGTCAGGATACTTGATAGTTTTTGTGCGGATCTTGCCCCATCATTGCTTGAGACAGAGGAGGATGAATGCTCTATCTCCCGAAGGGATTCTACCCTTGTAGATGCTCAGGAGGTTAGGTCCACGGAGCTCGGTTGTGAGGACCGGGTGGAGGATCAAAACAAGCATAAGTGGAAGTGGAAACGAAAGATTTATCCAGCTTCTATTATGCGTAGAAGTGCTAGGATCCGTACTACTAAAAAAATTCATGATGAAATATGAGAGGATTCTTTTGGAATAGCAGAGGTCTTATAGACTTGGCTAAAATAAGGTTTCTAGTGGATGCTTTTATCGAACACAAGTTGGATTTTATCACACTCTCTGGAACTGGAAGGGACAACTTCACCCCCCAGTTTCTTAGTACTTTATCGGGAGATGTTGATTTCGATTGGCATTGCCTACCTCCGAGAGGAAGATCCGGTAGGATTTTACTTGGGGTTAAATGCGATACGTTGGAAGTTCGGAATGTGGTCATGGGAGATTTTGCAATTAAGTTTCGGGTTAGATCGAAGGCCGATGGGTTTAATTGGGCATTGGTGGCGGTGTATGGCGCCGCGCAGCCAGAACTTAAACCAGATTTTTTTTGGCTGATCTTGTCCGCATTTGCGATAGCGATCAACTCCCAATTCTGGTTGGGGCGATTTTAACATCATTCGGAGGAGGGAGGAAAAGAACAATGATAACTTTGACAGCAGATGGTCGTTTATGTTTAATACTTTTATCGAAAGCTTGGATCTTAGAGAGATAGAGCTTTCTGGTAGAAAATTCACTTGGGCCAATACGTTGCAAAACCCGACGTTTGAGAAGCTGGATCGTGTCCTCGCTAGCGTCGAATGGGAGCAAAAGTTTTCCCTAGTAACAGTCCAGGCGTTATCGCGCGCGATCTCCGACCATACCCCTTTGCTGGTTGACTCTGGTGAGGCAACGCATGTGGGAAATAAAAACACTTTTTCTTTCGAATTAGCGTGGTTTGAAGAGAAGGCTTCTTGGATCTGATAGCAAGAGAATGGGCTAAAGATTCAGGAGGGAGGTCCAATGTTGAAAGATGGTAGAATAAGATAAGGCACCTACGAAGTTTCTTACGTGGGTGGGCCAAGCATTTGAGTGGGGTATATAAGGTCGAAAAGGAAAGGCTCCTTACACGTATTCAATCCCAAGATTTAAAAGTCGAGTCCTCCATTCTAGATACCAGGGAGCTGGAAACTAAAGTGGAGGCAAAAATGAGACTGAAAGAACTTCTTCGGGAGGAGGAATTGAAGTGGGCACTGCGAGCTAAAGTCCGCAAAATCGTCCAAGGGGATGATAACACTCAATTCTTTCATATGATTGCGAATGGCAAGCACCTCTTTCATATGAAGAAGAGAATATTTCAGCTCGAGCGGGATGAAGGAGCAATTTTAGGACGGGAAAACCTAAAATTATACATCACCAATTACTATAAGCAGTTGTTTGGGCCGCCGGAGGATAATTTCATATCCTTGAATGAGTCCAGGGTTGAGGATGTCCCTCGACTTGCCGTGGTTGAGAATGATATTTTGACCGCTCCATTTTCGGAGAAAGAGGTGTTTGAAGCAATTTCACAAATGAAGAATAATAAAGCTCCAGGGTCGGATGGTTTTCCGGCGGAGTTTTATAAGAAGTGCTGGCATATTATTAAGGGGGATTTGCTACCGATGTTCCATGATTTATTTTCTGGACAGCTTCAGTTGTTTCATTTGAATTTTGGAACAATCACTCTGCTTCCTAAGAAAACAGAGGTCGTGAGAATTGAGCAGTTCAGGCCGATCTGTCTTCTTAATGTCAGCTTCAAAATTTTCACCAAGGTTGGGACTAATAGGCTGATTTTTTTTGAAACTATGATGATTTTTATAGCAAATTCGGAAACTATACACCCTAATGGAGACAAATCAAAAGTATCACCCCGTCGGCCTCCTGTTGGCCGAAGAGTGACTTTTCGGCCAACAGTTGGCCAAAAAGGACTTTTCGGCCAACGGTTGGCCAAAAAGTACTTTTCGGCCAACGGTTGGCCAAAGAGTCCCTCTTCGGCCAACACCTGCTCTACTTTTTATAAAATTCATATCAAATAGGATTTTTAGTATTTTAATTTGATTCTTTTTGCATTAGATTAGAAATTTTACGAAGTTTCTGTAGATATCAAGTTTGACTAGATTTGGAAGTTTGAATTTGAATTTTCTCAAATCACTAGATTGCCTATAATTTGAGCTAGGAGTATTCTTTTTAGATGATTCTTTTTGCTACTGGTTCTTTGTGACTTTGTTTATCAGTAGTAATTAATTGGTGAATTTTAGGATTATTTAAAATTAGGTTTTTATGTCATTCCCTCCCTCCATTTTCTCCCGCCATTTTATTTCTCGCCATTCTCTCCCTCCATTTTATTTCCCTTCATTCTCTCCCGCCATCTTCTTTCCCGCCATCTTCTTTCTCGCCATCTTCACTTCTCAACTTATAAAACGAGCCTCATGGTGTCCATGATCGTAGATAACATCGTCTGACACGGTCTGTGTCTCCTGCGTCGGTGCTGCTGGTGGAGTGTGAAACACTGTCTGAGAGAAGTCATAAGTGTTTGCAGCTTCGTCATCATCATCGGAGAGTGTTTCACACTTATGAATTCTCTCACACGGTGTTTCACACTCCACATGAAGGCATCATCGTCATCCTCCGTCGATGCAGCACTCCTTAGTGTGGCGGGAGAGAATGACGGGAAATAAAATGGCGGCAAAGAAAATGGAGGGAAAAAGATTGCGGGAAAGTATTTTTTTGTCATGTATAAAATGGCAATGGTTGTACAGGATTTATAAGGCACTTTTAAATATAAACTCCTATGAAGCTCAAAACAAGTTTTCTAGTAGGATAAAAGAAATAAAATACTACAGATAAAATAGCTACCGGTAACTAAACAGAAACAAAAAGAATAAGTCAAAAAACTAAAGAAAAAATTTAAAGCAATTAAAATTAAAAGAAATAGCATAAAACCTAACAAACACTAAAACAAAACTGTTTTCATAAAAACCTAATTTTAAATAATTATAAAATTCGCCAATTAATTACTACTGATAAACAAATTCACAAAGAACCAGTAGCAAAAAGAATCATCTTAAAAAATACTCCTAACTCAAATTATAGGCAATCTAGTTATTTGAGCAAATTCATGAAAAAATTAAATTCAAACTTTCAAATCTAGTCAAACATGATATCTACAGAAACTTCATAAAATTTCTAATCTAATGCAAAAAGAATCAAATAAAAATACTAAAAATCCTATTTGATATGAATTTTTTTTAAACAGTAGAGCACGTGTTGATCGAAGAGGGACTCTTTGGCCAACTGTTGGCCGAAAAGTACATTTTGGCCAACGATTGGCCGAAAAGTCCCTCTTCGGCCAACAGGAGGCCGAAAAGTCCCTTTTCGGCCAACAGGAGGCCGACGGGGTGATACTTTTGATTTTTCTCCATTAGGGTGTATAGTTTCCGAATTTGCTATAAAAATCATTATAGTTTCAAAAAAAATCTAATAGGCTTACACAGATTACGCATTCTGTGGTGCAGCCATCCTAGACTGCTTTCATGCCGGATAGAAATATCCTAGAGGGGGTTGTGGTCCTACATGAAACACTCCATGAAATCCACGCGAAAAACTAGATGGGGTAGTTTTCAAAGTGGATTTTGAGAAAGTGTACGATAAGGTCAAATGGTCATTTCTTTAACAGGCCTTGCATATGAAAGGTTCGATCAGGCTTGGAGAAACCAGGTAGAATCTTTCACACAAAAAGGGAGTGTTAAAATTAAAGTGAATGATGACATGGGTCATTACTTCCAGAGACACAAAGGTCTGAGGCAAGGAGATCCGATGTCACCTATTCTGTTCAACATAGTGGTCGATATGTTGACAATTCTAATAGGAAGGGCTAAGGATGTTGGCCAGGTAGGTGGCCTCGTTCTGCATTTAGTTGACGAAGGTGTGTCCATCCTACAGTACGCTGATAATACTATCATCTTCATGGAGCATGACTTGGCAAAAGCAAGGAACATGAAGCTGGTGTTATGCTTGTTCGAACAATTGACCGGGTTAAAGATTAACTTCCATAAAAGCGAACCGTTCTGTTTTGAAAGAGCTAAAGACGAACAAGACACTTACAAACAATTGTTCAGGTGCGAATTGGGGGCTTTACCTTTCACGTACCTGGATATACCAATTCACCATCGCAAGCTTACAAATAGAGAATGGAAGTGCATTGAGGATCGATTTGAGAAAAAACTAAGCTGCTGGAAGGGCAAGCTTATGTCATACGGAGGCCGACTAATTCTTATTAACTCGGTTCTCACGAGTATGCCTATGTTTCTCTTGTCCTTTTTTGAGGTACTAGTTGGAGTCCCAAAAAGGCTTGATTTTTATCGATCGCGCTTCTTCTGGTAGAGTGATGAACTCAAACGAAAGTATAGACTCGCTAAATGGGACATCATCTGTAGGCCGAAAGACTAAGGAGGCCTTGGCATTGAAAATTTAGAGGTGAAGAACAGATGTCTTCTCAGCAAGTGGTTGTATAAGTTATCTGTAGAGATGGATGCCACATGGGCTCAGATTCTCCGTAATAAGTACCTTCAATCCAAAACCTTGTCCCGGATGACGGGGAGGCCGACTGACTCGCCTTTTTGGAAAGGGCTAATGAGAGTAAAAATAGCCTTTTTCAACAAGACAAAGTTTATAGTTGAAAATGGTGCTACCACGAGATTCTGGGAGGATACATGGCTAGGGGAGACGCCCCTTGCAATCCATATCCTTCTTTCTATAGTATTGTTCAGTGAAGAGACGCTTACGTTGCAACATAATACAGACCACTCCTCTCAATATTCAATTTAGGAGGACGCTGGCGGGAAACCGTTAGGAAGCCTGGCTCCATCTCGTGAGAAGATTGATGGATGTTCGGCTATCTCAACAGCCCGATCAGTTGTGCTGGAAACTAACTAGGAAGGGAGAGTTTTCGGTTAAATCCATGTATTTGGACGCTATCAACTCTAGCTCTATTCCTCGTTCGAAACATGTTTGGAAAGTCAAAGTACCTTTGAAAATTAAAGTGTTTATGTGGTTTGTCCATAAACAAGTCATTTTAACTAAGGATAACTTGGCTAAACGCAACTAGACAAGATCTACAATATGTAACTTCTGTGATCGTGATGAATCCATCAAACACCTTTTTCTTGACTGTCCTTTGGCAAAAAATTCGTGGTGGTCGGTTCACATAGCATTTAATATTACTCATCCGAATACCATCAACACGTTATTTGGGACGTGGCTAGACGAGATAGATTCGGAAACAGCGAGACACATCCGTGTAGGAGTATGTGCTTTATTATGGGCAGTCTGAAACTGCAGAAATGATTTGGTTTTTAACAGAACAACAAATATTCATTTCTTACAGGTCATTTTCCGAGTCACTGCACTGATCCGTATGTGGTCGCTACTCACTCCGACGGAGCCCAGAGAGCATATGATTACTGGATCTATCCGATGAGAGATGGTAGCACAGGTTATCTTCACTAGTTTGGATGACGGTCATGTAATAGGACATGCATTTAGTATTTCTATCTTTTTTATGTCGTCCGGTTGTGGTTTTCCTGTATTTTGCTTGCTCTTTGTGAGCCTTTTTTTCCGTTCTTTTTTTAGATCTGAAGACTCATGACCTTTCGAAGGGCAGGACTTGAAGGCTTATATTAAACCTTTTGCTTATTAATAATATGGTCGTATGCATCGTTCTGATGCAGCAGAGACCCGGGATCAATCCCTTTAAAAAAAATCCACCCAGTGGGACGTGATCGCCAGCCATTGGCCCCTCCAATTTCCGGCCAGCCAACCGCGACCGGCCGAGTTTAGCTTCCGTCCACCGATCCGGCACGCGCGAGGCCACGGGACTCACGCGCGACGCGGGGCCAGAAGCCGCTGGCTGGGCTCTGTGTGTCTCGTCAGAGATATCCACTTGTGAGTTGTGAGTTGCTGACAGCCACTTGCGAGCCGTAATTCGCAGCGGAAAGCCGTTCTGATGCCGCGTTCGCACAAGGTGCCATGCTACTACATGGCTTCGAGTCGTGACTTTGAAGGCGTCGCGGTAAATAAAGTAGTAGTACCAAGTTGAAGAAGCGCGGAAATTTAAAACCGGGGGATGGGAGGCACAAAATATCTTGCGGACTACGGATCTCTGTGTCATGAGTGGGTGGGAATGATGGCCTTATCTCGCCTGATCTGTGTATCAGTGATTCCTTCCCGGAGAGAAAAACCGAACCGGATTTGATGCTGGACTAGAAGAAACCAACTCATCTTCCTACTGCATACAAAATTGAACTGGATTTTATGCTTTTCTTTAAAAATTAATTGAGGCACAGATATGTCATGAGTTGTATTTCAGAGCGAATAACAAAAATCAAGAAGTTGGGGGGTTATTATCTCACTTCTCCCCCGAAACTGGCTTCTGCCGCGCGCATGAAAAAACGCCTTTTTAGCGCGCGCGACCGAATCGGCAGCTCTAGCAGATGCGTAAAAATCACACGCGCGCTAAAAAGCACTCCCCGTGCCGAACAGAACGGCATCACCCGCTGCTTTTTCCGGGCGTCCGCTAACGCGTGCGCGACAGAAAGAAATCACGCGCGAACGAGCAACCGCCGCTGAACTCTGTGCCCGCGCCCGCTTTCGCCCCGCCCCGTGCTGCGTCGGTGACCTCCAGCCATGGACGGGCGCGCCGACATCCCCCTAACCCCTCCATACACTCATGACCTCTCCGTCGCCGCCACCGCAAACCCTGGCGCGGGCTTGACCTCCTCCGCCTTTGGCGGCGCCGCTGCGGCTCTGAACACCGGCCTCACGCGCGGGCTCTTCATGCCGCCCCGGACAAGCATGCAGGGTAGCATCGCGCCGCTGCCCGCCACGAAGCCACGGAGCTCCGCCTCTAAACGAACCATGGCGGCCACCGTGATCGCGACGGCGGCGGCTACGGCGTCCCAAAAGAAGAGGAAGGTGGTGATAAAGAAGAAGGCAGGAGTGAGGCCGGCCATGCCTCCGCCGCCCGAAGCGCCAGAAACCACGCAATTTGTTGCGCCGGCAGCCGATGCACACATAGTGTGATGAAATGCCCACCAGGTATAATTTTGGTTTTGTTTTGTTATTGTTGACAAATGTGGACATATGATAGATTGATTACTTTTCTTTTGTCATGCTACTTTGTAGTTTCAATGATGAGGCATATATGTCGACTATGGGTGTTGGCTCCAACAATTTGTCTCAAACCAATGAAGTTGATGAAGACGATCGTGAATATGAAGTGGATGACGAGGGTGAGGTTTTGATCGATCCACCGAAAGGAAGGGCTTCCAACTACACCGTCGATGAAGACATCTTGCTTTGCAGCTGTAATGCCCTCGATGCGGCTATATCTCCCACGTGTCGAAGCACGACTTAGAGGCATAACCGCATTGAAAGCAATGTCGCAAGTGAGGTAATCTTCACACAACCCATGTAATAAAATAGGGGAAGAAGTTACATAGTTGGCTTACAATCGCCACTTCACACAATTACATGAATAAAGCATTACATCATCCAAATACAATCAAGGTCCGACTACGGAACCAAAATAAAAGAAGAACCCCAAATGCGACAAGGTCCCCGATCGACCCCAACTGGGCTCCACTACTGATCAACTAGAACGAAACACCACAAAGGACAAGATCTTCATCGAGCTCCTCCTGAGCTTGGTTGCGTCAACTGCACGGTCTCATCGGCACCTGCAAGCTGGTTTTGGAAGTATCTGTGAGCCACGGGGACTCAGCAATCTTGCACCCTCGCGATCAAGACTATTTAAGCTTATGGGTAAGGTAAAAGGTATGGGGTGGAGATGCAGCAAGCGACTAGCATATATGGTGGCTAACATACGCAAATGAGAGCGAGAAGAGAAGGCAAAGTACGGTCGAGAAACTATGATCAAGAAGTGATCCTAGAACAACCTACATCAAGCATAACTCCAACACCGTGTTCACTTCCCGTACACCGCCGGAAAGAGACCATCACGGTAACACACGCGGTTGATGTATTTTAATTAAGGTCAACTTCAGGTTTTCTACAACCGGACATTAACAAATTCCCATCTGCCCATAACCGCGGGCACGGCTTTCGAAAGTTCAAATCCCTGCAGGGGTGTCCCAACTTAGCCCATGACAAGCTCTCACGGTCAACGAAGGAATAGACCTTCTAGCGGGAAGACCCGATCAGACTCGGAATCCCGGTTATAAGACATTTCGACAATGGTAAAACAAGACCAGCAAAGCCACCCAGATGTGCCGACAAATCCCGATAGGAGCTGCACATATCTCGTTCTCAGGGCACACCGGAAGAGCCAGACGTCGGGTAAGCCAGCCCAGAGTTGCCCCTGGTAGCCTCGGACATCGCTCAGTTGGACCAACACTTAGAGAAGCACTGGCCCAGGGGGGTTAAAATAAAGATGACCCTTGAGCCGGCCGACTCAAGGGAAACAAAAGGCTAGGTGGCAAATGGTAAAACCAATGTTGGGCTTTGCTGGAGGAGTTTTATTCAAGGCGAACTGTCAAGGGGTTCCCATTATAACCCAACCGCGTAAGGAACGCAAAATCCGGGAACATAACACCGATATGACGGAAACTAGGGCGGCAAGAGTGGAACAAAACACCGGGCATAAGGCCGAGCCTTCCAACCTTTACCAAGTATATAGATGCATTAATTAAATAAGATATATTGTGATATCCCAACAAGTAAACATGTTCCAACCAGGAACAACATCTCCATGTTCCAACAAGGAACAAAACTTCAATCTTCACCTGCAACTAACAACGCTATAAGAGGGCTGAGCAAAGCGGTAACATAGCCAATCAACGGTTTGCTAGGACAAGGTGGGTTAGAGGCTTGGTGCAACAATATGGGAGGCATGATAAGCAAGTGGTAGGTACCGCAGCATAGGCATAGCAAAAGAGCGAGCAACTAAGCAAGCAAAGATAGAAGTGATTTCGAGGGTATGGTCATCTTGCCTGAGATCCCGCAAGGAAGAAGAACGAGTCCATGAAGCAGACAAACGGACGTAGTCGAACGGTTCCTCACAAACACGACGTGACCGGAAACAACCCGAAGAAGCACACCGGAAAGAAGCAAACAACATAGTAAACAACCAACACAGAATCATGGCATGATGCACAAACAAGTATGATGCATGTCCGAATTAAAGCGGCATGGCATGGCAAAGTGCACAAGCAATCCTACAAATTAAGTGGAGCTCAATATGCAACTCCGTTGCATATTGACCGAACACCACATCAATTATTTAGTTCACTCTCGGTTAGGTACCCAACAATATTAAATGTTGTTTAAACATGGCAAGAGGTGAAGCATAACAAAACTATATCATCTAAACAATTTAAATGGGGCCGGATATAATAAACAACAAATCCGGTAAGTCCCCATGTGCATTAGCAATTTTTAAAGCAACAACAAATTTTAACCATCTTAAAGTTGTTAACATGATGCAATTTTTATTAAAGTTGACAAGAGCAAAAAGAAGCATTTGTCACCGTGGTGGAAAGAAAAGGGTGCCACGGCAATGATAACGAAAATGATGCCACAGCAACATATCGGTTATCAGGTAGTCCACGGGGATACCGGTGCAAAAGAAAAAGTGACGGGAGCGTGCAAGAGATGGTGGGATGATCCCAGATTCCGGGTGTCCCACGGGTTAGTGGCATGGAAAACGAGTGACAATATGTACACGGTGCAGACAAAGGGTGCATCTCATCCAACATGCATTCATGCGTTCACGGGCGTCGACTCGGGGTTATACCTTCGAAGCATGCAAAAGGGACGGTTCTCGCTCGGTGCAAAGTAAAGGAAGTAGACGTTCTCGGGACGTTCGTCGTGGAGGTAGTCGTACACGGCGACGGTAGTTGTACACGGGTTTTCAGCCACGGAAGTAGTCGTACAATGTTTTCGTAGAGGTACTTGACGAATCCAAGTAACTTGGGGTCGGTGGTGGTCGTTCACGTATCGTCGTGGTACTTGGCGATTTCGGAGATGGCGGAAGACGAACTTGGCGGTCCTCGTTGACCTAGTACTTGGCGTTATTTCCGGTTCGGTGATCGTTTTAGGCGTCGGGCGTCGAGGTACTCCACTGCCAACATCACCCGGGTGCACAGAGGCAAAACTTGTGGCGCTGCACCTAAATAGATGCCACAAGGGAAAGATGCCGGGTCGAGACAGAAGACCGGCGACGCGGCTGCGGGCACCGAGAGGCATGGCTCCAATGGGCAGGGCTGGAGACGAGGCAACTGTCAAGGAGGAGTTGGGCATAGCAGCACCAAGGCAGCAGCGGAGCTCTAAGCTCGATTCCATGGCGGCAGCTGCAGGCGAAAAGGACCCACACCGACGTGGTCAACGCGGGCTCGCGCGGCCTCCCGCGGGACCTGGCAAACAACACAGAAGCAGGGCAGCAACCACGCTGCCTCTGCGGTGGAGGTCAGCACCAATGGGGACGGGGCACCGGAGTTGGGTCCGGCCGTGACCTCGCCGGACCTTGGGGCGAACAACGGAGGTGGAGGACTTGGAGCCCCGGACGTCGGTGCAACTGGAGCACGGGGAGGCGAAGCATGCGACAGCAGAGGCGAGGTAGAGGCGCCGGGCTCCGGTGACAGGATGGACGATGGCGACGGGGACAGCGCGGGATGCCGGACCGAAGAGCGGGCGTCGCTCGGCGCCAGGGCCGGCGCTGGACGTGGCTGCCGGGGGGGATCGGGCGCGAGCGAGAGGGTGTGGCGGCGGCAGAAGACTAGCGAGAGGAGGAGAGGGATCGAGGGAGGAGTGGCTGCGGCCAGTGAGCGAGAAGAGGAGCATACGCGAGGGAGATGGGGATCGGGCTGCGGGTCTCTCTGGCGGCGCAAGGGAAGAGGAGATCGTGAGGAGAGGGAGGTTGGTTCGTTGGGCCTAGGGTTAGGAAGTAGGTTTAGGTGGGCTGCGGGGAAGGATGGGCCGGCCTGGGCTAGGTTAGATGCAGCTGGGCCCAAATGGCCTGCTGGGCTCCCTTCTCCCCCTCTCTTGATTCTACTCTTAACAAAAACAGAGACAATAAAATAGGAGAAAGGAAAAGAGAGAAGAGAAGGTTAGAGGAAGAATTTGGGCACGGGGATAATTTTCACGGACTCAGAAAAATGAGCATGGTCCGGGAAAATAGAAAAAGGTCAAGTTTGAAAGATTAAATTCAAATTCCTTTGAATTTAATTCAAAAGGTTTGAACTAGGATAGGTTTTTCGAAGTACCCAAAAATGTTGAGAAATTAGGTGGAGCTCCGGAAAATGATGAAAGGACATGTGGCAAAGTTAGAGGCCAAGAGTTGAAATAATAAAAGGCATTGGGATTTTTGCAAGTGTGTTAAGGTAATTCCACATAATTGGAATAATTACTATAGCTCTCTAAATATCGAGAGGATAAGTTGTAAAGAGAAGCACCATGTGAATTCCCTCGGTTTAAATGGATCGACGATCCATACGGTTTATTTAGTTGAGTTAAGAAAAGAAATGACATGATGCAATGCACATGATGCAAAGATGAAATGCAGCGGACCAAACAAAACACACGAGGAAACCCGGAAACCCTGGAAGGCAACTGAAGCTCCGGTCTTGGGGCGTTACAACACTCCACCACTACGAGAGGATCTCGTCCCGAGATCTAGAATGGCACCGGAGGAACAACGGAAGAGAAAGAGAAGAGGTAAGACTAAGTTGCTTCTTTGACAAACGAGTGAAACCAAAGAACCTTGAAAAGGTTACACAAATTCAAGAAAAGAATACAACGAAGGTGAACAAGGTCGAAAACACTCCGTTAGAAAAGAGGGACAATGAACATTGCGAAAACCTTGAGGTTGAAGGGAAGATATATATTGAAAACACGCCGGTTAAGGAAGGGGGTCAAGGAAGACCAAATTCGAACAGCACTCCGGTTGAGAAAAGATGCAAGACTTGATAAGGCGAAAAGAACTTGAGGAAAAAGGACACAACACTCCGGTTAAATGGATAAACCAAGAAAAGAACACGATCCTGACAAAACGGAAAGATGGGTTGAAGAGAGCAACATCACAAAGCCTCCAGAACAAAAGTAAGAATGGAATGGGATGAACGAAGGGAAACAAGATCTCGAGGGAGCACGCTTACAACAAATGCTAGAACAGAGTTGTTGGAAAACCAACAACGAAAAGAATAATCTTGATATGGTCTTATGGAATGCATCTCAAAAATTATGAGGTGACAACCTGCCACTCACGGGAAGAAGAATTGGATTGGCATGAACAAAGGGGACGAGAAGCTTATTTCACCGGGAGGGTAGATGAAGAACTTGGATCATATATGAGCACCATTATAGCAACAATCCTTAGGGAAGGCTTTAGGTGAAATATAACTCAAGATAACTCCAATGACGAGATTGATGGATTTAAAATATCTCATTCTTGACAACATGTGAATCATGAAAACATGAACTCAATTATCAAGAATGACATAATACCACCTCCAATAATATGGAAGAAAGAATTGCACTCCGGATAGCAAGATGAAGAAAGCTTGAGCTCCTTTGAAAAGAATCTCAATGAACACTTGGAGAAGGAATTATTTCTTTGATGAACCATCATGTATAGCCTCCATGAAAAAAAACTCCGGTAACAAAAGGATGATCCAAACTAATTGAATGATGAAAAAAATAAGATTTAAGCCTCGCAATGATTTAGATAGAGATCTCCGTGACAATATAATTGAAAGAGGTTGGCACTCCGGGAAAAAGCGAAGATGAAACAAATGAAACCGAGAGTTTCAAGGGCCTCCGGAATAAGAATTAATCATTAGGATGAAACAAGAATAAGAATTACATTATGCTTATCCTTCACCAATTAAATTGATGATAATCAACGGATTTATCACACTACTTATTCCCGTAGAAAGGATTAAGCGAGATATAGCACAAACTTGAGACGGTCTTCAACAAGCCATCGGTAGGATTGAAAACACGAATGGATTGATATGCTAACCAAGGAAGAGAGATCTTGAATGAACCACCATAAGAATTGAAAAAGAACGGTTAAAATATGAAGAAACACCGGAAAGAATTAGCAAATGAACGAAGAAGCTTGAGGGGATTTAGATACATCAGAACGAAGAGATCAAGAACTGATTAGAGGATATTTGATTGATGCGCCGGCAAGATTGTAGAATGATAACTGACAGTTGAGAATGAATAAACCTGAATTGATGGACTCCGGATATCAAACTGAGAAGACTCTTGAATTACTCCGGATAGGTGAAAAGAATTCTCACAATCGAAAACAATTATGAGAGGATGGCAACAAATTAGAACCATGGGTCTTTGGAAGAACGGGTAAGGATTTAAGAGGAACTCCTCTTTGGTCTTCAAATCCGAGAATGACGAGAACAACACCACCAAAATCATTGAAAAACTCCGGGATGACGAATAGAAAGGTTGATCCAACAATGAAAAGAATTTGAAAGATCTTGGAAAAAGACATTTGATTGATGATAATCCATTCTTACGTCAAACTTTAGAAAAGAATTTGAGAATAACTCCGGAAAAATTTAGAAGAGTCAGGTAAGATCTTGGGAAAAGACCCGTGGGTTAGGTCCCACTCAAAATAAACACCGTTGGAATGATTACTTGAAAAAAAATTAGCACCGGTTGAATTAAAAGACTTGAATAAGATAACATTCTCGAAAGATCTTGAATGAATGCAGAGTGGAAAACACGAATCTTCGAGACATCTTGAGCACTCCGGAACAATTGAATAGCAAGAAATGACTGAATATGAGATGCACCGGCATGAGAAGGTATTTGCAACGAGGAAAGGATATAATTGGCAAAGTTTGAATTGAATTCATCGGATAAAAGAGAACGAAGAATGATGAACTAGAAGCTCCGTTAGCATCTTCATGAAAATCACCGGATAAGAATACTGATGGAAAAGAATGGAGAGGTTTCTCATCAATAAAAGGGATACTTGATTAAGAAATCTGAGTCGTTGAAGAAAAACAAGGGAGGGAGGGCGGGAAAAAACAAAGGCAACTTGGGATGGATGAAACGAACACCGTTGAGAAGAACTGATCATTGATCTTACTGATGTTGAAATGATCGGATCCACTTGAAGAGAAAACACACCGGTTAAAGAAATTGAAATGACAAACTCGATGATCGAGAAGGATTAGTATTCACATAGGAATATGAGAACACCACTTGGAAAAGGTATGGAATCAACATTTGACTTCAAAGCAACTCGAATACCACAACTCAAAACAAAACAAGGATTGGCTTGCGGAATAAGCCAGAACAAACATATGATAGAGATTTCGTCCGAAGTTTTCATGGTGGGGCCTACACGGGCTCGATCGTACAACACCATCATGTACAAGGCAGTGCACATGACATACGAAGCGTCCCCGAGTCTGTTGGGTTTTGTAGTAATTTCAAAAAAATTCCTACTCACACGCAAGATCATGTGATGCATAGCAACGAGAGGGGAGAGTGTTGTCTACGTACCCACGCAGACCGACTGCGGAAGCGTTGACACAACGTAGAGGAAGTAGTCATACGTCTTCATGATCCAACCGATCAAGCACCGAAACTACGACACCTCCGAGTTCGAGCACACGTTCAGCTCGATGACGATCCCCGGACTCCGATCCAGCAAAGCGTCGGGGAAGAGTTCCGTCAGCACGACAGCGTGGTGACGATCTTGATGTACTACAGCAGCAGGGCTTCGCCTAAACTCCGCTACAGTATTATTGAGGACTATGGTGGCTGGGGGCACCGCACACAGCTAAGGAATAGATCACGTGGATGAACTTGTGTGTTTCTGGGGTGCCTCTGCCTCAGTATATAAAGGACTAGAGGGGGGAGGCTGGCCGGCCATAGTAGGCGCGCCAGGAGAGTCCTACTCCCTCTGGGAGTAGGATTCCCCCCCCCCCCCAATCCTAGTTGGAATAGGACTCCTTGAGGGGGGGAAAGAGAGAGAGGGGGGCCGGCCACCTCTCCTAGTCCTAATAGGACTAGGGTAAGGGGGGAGGCGCGCGGCCACCTTGGGCTGCCCCTTTCTCCTTTCCACTAAGGCCCATCAAGGCCCATATGGTTCCCGGGGGGTTCCGGTAACCTCCCGGTACTCCGGTAAAATCCTGATTTCACCCGGAACACTTCCGATATCCAAACATAGGCTTCCAATATATCAATCTTTATGTCTCGACCATTTCGAGACTCCTCGTCATGTTCGTGATCACATCCGGGACTCTGAACAACCTTCGGTATATCAAAATGCATAAACTCATAATATAACTGTCATCGTAACCTTAAGCGTGCAGACCCTACGGGTTCGAGAACAATGTAGACATGACCGAGACATTTCTCCGGTCAATAACCAATAGCGGGACCTGGATGCCCATATTGGCTCCTACATATTCTACGAAGATCTTTATCGGTCAGACCGCATAATAACATACGTTGTTCCCTTTGTCATCGGTATGTTACTTGCCCGAGATTCGATCGTCGGTATCCAATACCTAGTTCAATCTCGTTACCGGCAAGTCTCTTTACTCGTTCCGTAATACATCATCTCACAACTAACATATTAGTTGTAATGCTTGCAAGGCTTATGTAATGTGCATTACCGAGAGGGCCCAGAGATACCTCTCCGACAATCGGAGTGACAAAACCTAATCTCGAAATACGCCAACCCAACATGTACCTTTGGAGACACCTGTAGTACTCCTTTACAATCACCCAGTTACGTTGTGACGTTTGGTAGTACCCAAAGTGTTCCTCCGGTAAACGGGAATTGCATAATCTCATAGTTATAGGAACATGTATAAGTCATGAAGAAAGCAATAGCAACATACTAAACGATCGGGTGCTAAGCTAATGGAATGGGTCATGTCAATCAGATCATTCTCTTAATGATCTGATCCCGTTAATCAAATAACAACTCATTGTTCATGGTTAGGAAACATAACCATCTTTGATTAATGAGCTAGTCAAGTAGAGGCATACTAGTGACACTTTGTTTGTCTATGTATTCACACATGTATTATGTTTCCGGTTAATACAATTCTAGCATGAATAATAAACATTTATCATGATTATAAGGAAATAAATAATAACTTTATTATTGCCTCTAGGGCATATTTCCTTCAGTCTCCCACTTGCACTAGAGTCAATAATCTAGATTACACTGTAATGATTCTAACACCCATGGAGCCTTGGTGCTGATCATGTTTTGCTCGTGGAAGAGGTTTAGTCAATGGGTCTGCAACATTCAGATCCGTATGTATCTTGCAAATCTCTATGTCTCCCACCTGGACTAGATCCCGGATGGAATTGAAGCGTCTCTTGATGTGCTTGGTTCTCTTGTGAAATCTGGATTCCTTTGCCAAGGCAATTGCACCAGTATTGTCACAAAAGATTTTCATTGGACCCGATGCACTAGGTATGACACCTAGATCGGATATGAACTCCTTCATCCAGACTCATTTGTTCGCTGCTTCCGAAGCAGCTATGTACTCCGCTTCACATGTAGATCCCGCTACAACGCTTTGTTTAGAACTGCACCAACTGACAACTCCACTGTTTAATGTAAACACGTATCCGGTTTGCGATTTAGAATCGTCCGGATCAGTGTCAAAGCTTGCATCAACGTAACCTTTTACGACGAGCTCTTTGTCACCTCCATATACAAGAAGCATATCCTTAGTCCTTTTCAGGTATTTCAGGATGTTCTTGACCGTTGTCCAGTGATCCACTCCTGGATTACTTTGGTACCTCCCTGCTAGACTTATAGCAAGGCACACATCAGGTCTGGTACACAACATTGCATACATGATAGATCCTATCGCTGATGCATAGGGAACATCTTTCATATTCTCTCTATCTTCTGCAGTGGTTGGGCATTGAGTCTTACTCAATTTCACACCTTGTAACACAGGCAATAATCCTTTCTTTGCTTGATCCATTTTGAACTTTTTCAAAATTTTGTCAAGGTATGTTGTTTGTGAAAGTCCAATTAAGCGTCTTGATCTATCTCTATAGATCTTAATGCCTAATATGTAAGCAGCTTCACCGAGGTCTTTCATTGAAAAACTCTTATTCAAGTATCCTTTTTTGCTATCCAGAAATTCTATATCATTTCCAATCAACAATATGTCATCCACATATAATATCAGAAATGCTACAGAGCTCCCACTCACTTTCTTGTAAATACAGGCTTCTCCAAAAGTCTGTATAAAACCAAATGCTTTGATCACACTATCAAAACGTTTATTCCAACTCCGAGAGGCTTGCACCAGTCCATAAATGGATCGCTGGAGCTTGCACACTTTGTTAGCTCCCTTTGGATCGATAAAACCTTCTGGTTGCATCATATACAACTCTTCTTCCAGAAATCCATTCAGGAATGCAGTTTTGACATCCATCTGCCAAATTTCATAATCATAAAATGCGGCAATTGCTAACATGATTCGGACAGACTTAAGCATCGCTACGGGTGAGAAGGTCTCATCGTAGTCAATCCCTTGAACTTGCCGAAAACCTTTCGCGACAAGTCGAGCTTTGTAGACAGTAATATTTCCGTCAGCGTCAGTCTTCTTCTTGAAGATCCATTTATTCTCAATTTCTTGCCGATCATCGGGCAAGTCAACCAAAGTCCATACTTTGTTCTCATACATGGATCACATCTCAGATTTCATGGCTTCAAGCCACTTTGCGGAATCTGGGCTCACCATCGCTTCTTCATAGTTCGTAGGTTCATCATGATCTAGTAGCATGACTTCCAGAACGGAATTACCGTACCACTCTGGTGCGGATCTTACTCTGGTTGATCTACGAGGTTCAGTAGTATCTTGTTCTGAAGTTTCATGATCATCATCATTAGCTTCCTCACTAACAGGTGTAGGTGTCATAGAAACAGTTTTCTGTGATGTACTACTTTCCAATAAGGGAGTAGGTACAGTTACCTCGTCAAGTTCTACTTTCCTCCCACTCACTTCTTTCGAGAGAAACTCCTTCTCTAGAAAGTTTCCGAATTTAGCAACAAAATTCTTGCCTTCGGATCTGTGATAGAAGGTGTATCCAATAGTTTCCTTTGGATATCCTATGAAGACACATTTCTCCGATTTGGGTTCGAGCTTATCAGGTTGAAGCTTTTTCACATAAGCATCGCAGCCCCAAACTTTCAGAAACGACAACTTTGGTTTCTTGCCAAACCACAGTTCATGAGGCGTCGTCTCAACGGATTTTGATGGTGCCCTATTTAACATGAATGCGGCCGTCTCTAGAGCGTATCCCCAAAACGATAGCGGTAAATCAGTAAGAGACATCATAGATCGCACCATATCCAGTAAAGTACGATTATGATGTTCGAACACACCATTACGCTGAGGTGTTCCGGGTGGCGTGAGTTGCGAAACTATTCCGCATTGTTTCAAATGTACACCAAACTCGTTACTCAAATATTCTCCTCCACGATCAGATCGTAGAAACTTTATTTTCTTGTTAAGATGATTTTCAACTTCACTCTGAAATTCTTTGAACTTTTCAAATGTTTCAGACTTGTGTTTCATTAAGTAGATATACCCATATCTGCTTAAGTCATCTGTGAAGGTGAGAAAATAACGATATCCGCCACGAGCCTCAATATTCATCGGACCACATACATCTGTATGTATGATTTCCAACAAATCTGTTGCTCTCTCCATAGTTCTGGAGAACGGCGTTTTGGTCATCTTGCCCATGAGGCACGGTTCGCAAGTACCAAGTGATTCATAATCAAGTGGTTCCAAAAGTCCATCAGAATGGAGTTTCTTCATGCGCTTTACACCGATATGACCTAAACGGCAGTGCCACAAATAAGTTGCACTTTCATTATCAACTCTGCATCTTTTGGCTTCAACATTATGAATATGTGTGTTACTACTATTGAGATTCAACAAGAATAGACCACTCTTCAAGGGTGCATGACCATAAAAGATATTACTCATATAAATAGAACAACCATTATTCTCTGATTTAAATGAATAACCGTCTCGTATCAAACAAGATCCAGATATAATGTTCATGCTTAACGCTGGCACCAAATAAAAATTATTTAGGTCTAATACTAATCCCGAAGGTAGATGTAGAGGTAGCGTGCCGACTGCGATCACATCGACTTTGGAACCGTTTCCCACGCGCATCGTCACCTCGTCCTTAACCAGTCTTCGCTTGATCCGTAGTCCCTGTTTCGAGTTGCAAATATTAGCAACAGAACCAGTATCAAATACCCAGGTGCTACTGCGAGCATTAGTAAGGTACACATCAATAACATGTATATCACATATACCTTTGTTCACCTTGCCATCCTTCTTATCCGCCAAATACTTGGGGCAGTTCCGCTTCCAGTGACCAGTCTGCTTGCAATAGAAGCACTCAGTTTCAGGCTTAGGTCCAGTTTTGGGTTTCTTCTCTTGAGTAGCAACTTGCTTGTCGTTCTTTTTGAAGTTCCCCTTCTTCCCTTTGCCCTTTTTCTTGAAACTAGTGGTCCTGTTGACCATCAACACATGATGCTCCTTCTTGATTTCTACCTCCGCAGCTTTCAGCATCGCGAAGAGCTCAGGAATAGTCTTGTTCATCCCTTGCATATTATAGTTCATCACGAAGCTCTTGTAGCTTGGTGGCAGTGATTGAAGAATTCTGTCAATGACGCAATCATCTGGAAGATTAACTCCCAATTGAATCAAGTGATTATTATACCCAGACATTTTGAGTATATGCTCACTGACAGAACTGTTCTCCTCCATCTTGCAGCTATAGAACTTATTGGAGACTTCATATCTCTCAATCCGGGCATTTGCTTGAAATATTAACTTCAACTCCTGGAACATCTCATATGCTCCATGACGTTCAAAACGTTGTTGAAGTCCCGATTCTAAGCCGTAAAGCATGGCACACTGAACTATCGAGTAGTCATCAGCTTTGCTCTGCCAGACGTTCATAACATCCGGCGTTGCTCCTGCAGCAGGCCTGGCACCCAGCGGTGCTTCCAGGACGTAATTCTTCTGTGCAGCAATGAGGATAATCCTCAAGTTACGGACCCAGTCCGTCTAATTGCTACCATCATCTTTCAACTTTGCTTTCTCAAGGAACGCATTAAAATTCAACGGAACAACAGCACGAGCCATCTATCTATAATCAAACATAAACAAGCAAGATACTAATCAGGTACTAAGTTTCATGATAAATTTAAGTTCAGTTAATCAAATTAATTAAAGAACTCCCACTTAGATAGACATCCCTCTAATCTTCTAAGTGATTACGTGATCCAAATCAACTAAACCATAACCGATCATCACGTGAGATGGAGTAGTTTTCAATGGTGAACATCGTTATGTTGATCATATCTACTATATGATTCACGCTCGACCTTCCGGTCTCTGTGTTCCGAGGCCATATCTGTATATGCTTGGCTCGTCAAGTATAACCTGAGTATTCCGCATGTGCAACTGTTTTGCACCCGTTGTATTTGAACGTAGAACCTATCACACCCGATCATCACGTGGTGTCTCAGCACGAAGAACTTTCGCAACGGTGCATACTCAGGGGGAACACTTCTTGATAATTTAGTGAGAGATCATCTTATAATGCTACCGTCAATCAAAGCAAGATAAGATGCATAAAAAGGATAAACATCACATGCAATCAATATAAGTGATATGATATGGCCATCATCATCTTGTGCTTGTGATCTCCATCTCCGAAGCACCGTCGTGATCACCATCGTTACAGGCATGACACCTAGATCTCCATCGTAGCATCGTTGTCGTCTCGCCAAGCTTATGCTTCCACGACTATCATTACCGCTTAGTAATAAAGTAAAGCATTACATCGCGATTTCATTGCATACAATAAAATAACAACCATAAGGCTCCTGCCAGTTGCCGATAACTCGGTTACAAAACATGATCATCTCATACAATAAAATTCAGCATCATGTCTTGACCATATCACATCACAACATGCCCTGCAAAAACAAGTTAGACGTCCTCTACTTTGTTGTTGCAAGTTTTACATGGCTGCTACGGGCTTAAGCAAGAACCAATCTCACCTACGCATCAAAACCACAATGATAGTTTGTCAAATAGACTCCGTTTTAACCTTCGCAAGGACCGGGCGTAGCCATACTCGGTTCAACTAAAGTTGGAGAGACAGTCGCCCGCAAGCCACCTATGTGCAAAGCTCGTCGGGGGAACCGGTCTCGCGTAAGCGTACGTGTAAGGTTGGTCCGGGTCGTCTCGTCCAACAATGCCGCTGAACCAAAGTATGACATGCTGGTAGGCAGTATGACTTGTATCGCCCACAACTCACTTGTGTTCTACTCGTGCATATAACATCAACATAAAAAAACCTAGGCTCGGATGCCACTGTTGGGTTTCGTAGTAATTTCAAAAAAATTCCTACGCACACGCAAGATCATGTGATGCATAGCAACGAGAGGGGAGAGTGTTGTCTACGTACCCACGCAGACCGACTGCGGAAGCGTTGACACAACGTAGAGGAAGTAGTCGTACGTCTTCATGATCCAACCGATCAAGCACCGAAACTACGGCACCTCCGAGTTCGAGCACACGTTTAGCTCGATGACGATCCCCGGACTCCGATCCAGCAAAGCATCGGGGAAGAGTTCCGTCAGCACGACGGCGTGGTGACGATCTTGATGTACTACAGCAGCAGGGCTTCGCCTAAACTCCGCTACAGTATTATTGAGGACTATGGTGGCTGGGGGCACCGCACACGGCTAAGGAATAGATCACGTGGATCAACTTGTGTGTTTCTGGGGTGCCTCTGCCTCAGTATATAAAGGACTAGAGGGGGGAGGCTGGCCGGCCATAGGAGGTGCGCCAGGAGAGTCCTACTCCCTCTGGGAGTAGGATTCCCCCCCCCCAATCCTAGTTGGAATAGGACTCCTTGAGGGGGGGAAAGAGAGAGAGGGGGGCCGGCCACCTCTCCTAGTCCTAATAGGACTAGGGGAAGGGGGGAGGCGCGCGGCCACCTTGGGCTGCCCCTTTCTCCTTTCCACTAAGGCCCATCAAGGTCCATATGGTTCCCGGGGGGTTCCAGTAACCTCCCGGTACTCCGGTAAAATCCCGATTTCACCCGGAACACTTCCGATATCCAAACATAGGCTTCCAATATATCAATCTTTATGTCTCGACCATTTCGAGACTCCTCGTCATGTCCGTGATCACATCCGGGACTCCGAACAACCTTCGGTATATCAAAATGCATAAACTCATAGTATAACTGTCATCGTAACCTTAAGCATGCAGACCCTACGGGTTCGAGAACAATGTAGACATGACCGAGACACGTCTCCGGTCAATAACTAATAGCGGGACCTGGATGCCCATATTGGCTCCTACATATTCTACAAAGATCTTTATCGGTCAGACCGCATAACAACATACGTTGTTCCCTTTGTCATCGGTATGTTACTTGCCCGAGATTCGATCGTCGGTATTCCAATACCTAGTTCAATCTCGTTACCGGCAAGTCTCTTTACTCGTTCTGTAATACATCATCCCGCAACTAACTCATTTAGTTGCAATGCTTGCAAGGCTTAAGTGATGTGCATTACCGAGAGGGCCCAGAGATACCTCTCCAACAATCGGAGTGACAAATCCTAATCTCGAAATACGCCAACCCAACATCTACCTTTGGAGACACCTGTAATGCTCCTTTATAATCACCCAGTTATGTTGTGACGTTTGGTAGCACCCAAAGTGTTCCTCCGGCAAACGGGAGTTGCATAATCTCATAGTCATAGGAACATGTATAAGTCATGAAGAAAGCAATAGCAACATACTAAACGATCGGGTGCTAAGCTAATGGATTGGGTCATGTCAATCAGATCATTCTCTTAATGATGTGATCCCGTTAATCAAATAACAACTCATTGTTCATGGTTAGGAAACGTAACCATCTTTTATTAACGAGCTAGTCAAGTAGAGGCATACTAGTGACACTTTGTTTGTCTATGTATTCACACATGTATTATGTTTCCGGTTAATACAATTCTAGCATGAATAATAAACATTTATCATGATTATAAGGAAATAAATAATAACTTTATTATTGCCTCTAGGGCATATTTCCTTCAGAGTCGGCATAGCCAAGGACTCTTTAAGACACAACGAGACCACTGTAAAACCAACCATGGATAGGCGGACCACTAGACGTCGAACCCCAATTTCGTATCATATATCTGTTGGAAAGATATCCTAAGAGCTATTTGAATTCCCACTTATAAACTCCCAAAAACTTTCCGGTTATGCAATCAGGTGTTGGGGATACAGGGGAAGCATAATATCTCACCCAAACTAGCAAATCCTACATCCAGCTGTATCCATCCTTCAACACATAACCAAGAAACCTTCGAAAATCATCTACCTCAACCTTCGAAAAGCATCCGTTATACAAGTTATGGCAATACTCCCGAACTCCCGCCCCAGTATTGGGTGGCGTCGAGGTTATCTCACCAACAACTGCATAAAAGAGATTTTCGATGTCGGCGAACTAAACTCAGGTATTCCAGAACTGCAACGATAAAATTGTGACGACAACACCTCAGAGCTCAACTCCCAGGGACACTTCCACAAAACCCCTGACAGGAGGCGCCAAGACAATTTTCTCGTCACAAAACCATCGGAACGATTCCAAGATACCCGCGTGATCCTAAATTTTTTTTTAGTGAAATTTGAGAAGAGAAGAGTCAAAACTCTACGTCAGGATGCCTTACCAGAGCGATGAGGAGACTGGGGAGTAAAAAGAATTCCTAAACTCTCCGATATATAATTCCTAAATGACTCAAAACATTTTTCTAGACACAACTCGGCTGCTAATAACGATCAAGCAAAGGGGCTCCTAAGGTCGGGGAAGGCTCTGATTACCAACTTGTAATGCCCTCGATGCGGCTATATCTCCCACGTGTCGAAGCATGACTTAGAGGCATAACCGCATTGAAAGCAATGTCGCAAGTGAGGTAATCTTCACACAACCCATGTAATAAAATAGGGGAAGAAGTTACATAGTTGGCTTACAATCGCCACTTCACACAATTACATGAATAAAGCATTACATCATCCAAATACAATCAAGGTCCGACTACGGAACCAAAATAAAAGAAGAACCCCAAATGCGACAAGGTCCCCGATCGACCCTAACTGGGCTCCACTACTGATCAACTAGAACGAAACACCACAAAGGACAAGATCTTCATCGAGCTCCTCCTGAGCTTGGTTGCGTTAACTGCATGGTCTCATCGGCACATGCAAGCTGGTTTTGGAAGTATCTGTGAGCCACGGGGACTCAGCAATCTTGCACCCTCGCGATCAAGACTATTTAAGCTTATGGGTAAGGTAAAAGGTATGGGGTGGAGATGCAGCAAGCGACTAGCATATATGGTGGCTAACATACGCAAATGAGAGCGAGAAGAGAAGGCAAAGCACGGTCGAGAAACTATGATCAAGAAGTGATCCTAGAACAACCTACGTCAAGCATAACTCCAACACCATGTTCACTCCCCGTACACCGCCGGAAAGAGACTATCATGGTAACACACGCGGTTGATGTATTTTAATTAAGGTCAACTTCAGGTTTTCTACAACCGGACATTAAAAAATTCCCATCTGCCCATAACCGCGGGCACGGCTTTCGAAAGTTCAAATCCCTGCAGGGGTGTCCCAACTTAGCCCATGACAAGCTCTCACGGTCAACGAAGGAATAGACCTTCTAGCGGGAAGACCCGATCAGACTCGGAATCCCGGTTACAAGACATTTCGACAATGGTAAAACAAGACCAGCAAAGCCACCCAGATGTGCAGACAAATCCCGATAGGAGCTGCACATATCTTATTCTCAGGGCACACCGGATGAGCCAGACGTCGAGTAAGCCAGCCCAGAGTTGCCCCTGGTAGCCTCGGACATCGCTCAGTTGGACCAACACTTAGAGAAGCACTGGCCCGGGGGGGTTAAAATAAAGATGACCCTTGAGCCGGCCGACTCAAGGGAAAGAAAAGGCTAGGTGGCAAATGGTAAAACCAATGTTGGGCCTTGCTGGAGGAGTTTTATTCAAGGCGAACTGTTAAGGGGTTCCCATTATAACCCAACCGCGTAAGGAACGCAAAATACGGGAACATAACACCGATATGACGGAAACTAGGGCGGCAAGAGTGGAACAAAACACCAGGCATAAGGCCGAGCCTTCCACCCTTTACCAAGTATATAGATGCATTAATTAAATAAGATATATTGTGATATCCCAACAAGTAAACATATTCCAACTAGGAACAACATCTCCATGTTCCAACAAGGAACAAAACTTCAATCTTCACCTGCAACTAACAACGCTATAAGAGGGGCTGAGCAAAGCGGTAACATAGCCAATCAACGGTTTGCTAGGACAAGGTGGGTTAGAGGCTTGGTGCAACAATATGGGAGGCATGATAAGCAAGTGGTAGGTATCACAGCATAGGCATAGCAAAAGAGCGAGCAACTAAGCAAGCAAAGATAGAAGTGATTTTGAGGGTATGGTCATCTTGCCCGAGATCCCGCAAGGAAGAAGAACGAGTCCATGAAGCAGACAAATAGACGTAGTCGAACGGTTCCTCACAAACACCACGTTATCGGAAACAACCCGAAGAAGCACACCGGAAAGAAGCAAACAATATAGTAAACAACCAACACAGAATCATGGCATGATGCACAAACAAGTATGATGCATGTCCGGATTAAAGCGGCATGGCATGGCAAAGTGCACAAGCAATCCTACAAATTAAGTGGAGCTCAATATGCAACTCCGTTGCATATTGACCAAACACCACATCAATTATTTAGTTCACTCTCGGTTAGGTACCCAACAATATTAAATGTTGTTTAAACATGGCAAGAGGTGAAGCATAACAAAACTATATCATCTAAACAATTTAAATGGGGCCGGATATAATAAACAACAAATCTGGTAAGTCCCCATATGCATTAGCAATTTTTAAAGCAACAACAAATTTTAACCATCTTAAAGTTGTTAACATGATGCGGATGACATGTTCAAGTTTATGCAATTTTTATTAAAGTTGACAAGAGCAAAAAGAAGCATCTGTCACCGTGGTGCAAAGAAAAGGGGTGCCACGGCAACGGTAACAAAAATGATGCCACGGTAACATATCGGTTATCAGGTAGTCCACGGGGATACCGGTGCAAAAGGAAAAGTGACGGGAGCGTGCAAGAGATGGTGGGATGATCCCGGATTCCGGGTGTCCCACGGGTTAGTGGCATGGAAAACGAGTGACAATACGGACACGGTGCAGACAAAGGGTGCATCTCATCCAACATGCATTCATGCTTTCACGGGCGTCGACTCGGGGTTATACCTTTGAAGCATGCAAAAGGGACGGTTCTCGTTCGGTGCAAAGTAAAGGAAGTAGACGTTCTCGGGACGTTCGTCGTGGAGGTAGTCGTACACGGCGATGGTAGTTGTACACGGGTTTTTAGCCACGGAAGTAGTCGTACAATGTTTTCGTAGAGGTACTTGACGAATCCGAGTAACTTGGGGTCGGCGGTGGTCGTTCACGTATCGTCGTGGTACTTGGCGATTTCGGAGACGGCGGAAGACGAACTTAGCGGTCCTCGTTGACCTAGTACTTGGCGTTATTTCCGGTTCGGTGATCGTTTTAGGCGTCGGGCGTCGAGGTACTCCACTGCCAACATCACCCGGGTACACAGAGGCAAAACTTGTGGCGTTGCACCTAAATAGATGCCACAAGGGAAAGATGCCGGGTCGAGATAGAAGACCGGCGACGCGGCTGCGGGCACCGGGAGGCATGGCTCCAACTGGCAGGGCCGGAGACGAGGCAAATGTTAAGGAGGAGTTGGGCATAGCAGCACCAAGGCAGCAGTACAGCTCTAAGCTCGGTTCCATGGCGGCAGCTGCAGGCAAAAAGGACCCACACCGACGTGGTCAACACGGGCTCGCGCGGCCTCCTGCGGGACCTAGCAAACAACACAGAAGCAGGGCAGCGACCACGCTGCCCCTGCGGTGGAGGTCAGCACCAATGGGGACGGGGCACCGGAGTTGGGTCCGGCCGTGACCTCGCCAGACCTTGGGGCGAACAATGGACGTGGAGGACTTGGTGAAGGAAATATGCCCTAGAGGCAATAATAAAGTTATTATTTATTTCCTTATTTCATGATAAATGTTTATTATTCATGCTAGAATTGTATTAACCGGAAACATAATACATGTGTGAATACATAGACAAACTTAGTGTCACTAGTATGCCTCTACTTGACTAGCTCGTTAATCAAAGATGGTTATGTTTCCTGACCATGAACAAAGTGTTGCTATTTGATTAATGAGGTCACATCATTAGTTGAATGATCTGATTGACATGACCCATTCCATTAGCTTAGCACCCGATCGTTTAGTATGTTGCTATTGCTTTCTTCATGACTTATACATGTTCCTATAACTATGAGATTATGCAACTCCCGTTTACCGGAGGAACACTTTGGGTACTACCAAACGTCACAACGTAACTGGGTGATTATAAAGGAGTACTACAGGTGTCTCCAAAGGTACATGTTGGGTTGGCGTATTTCGAGATTAGGTTTTGTCACTCCGATTGTCGGAGAGGTATCTCTGGGCCCTCTCGGTAATGCACATCACATAAGCCTTGCAAGCATTACAACTAATATGTTAGTTGTGAGATGATGTATTACGGAACGAGTAAAGAGACTTGCCGGTAACGAGATTGAACTAGGTATTGGATACCGACGACCGAATCTCGGGCAAGTAACATACCGATGACAAAGGGAACAACGTATGTTGTTATGAGGTCTGACCGATAAAGATCTTCGTAGAATATGTAGGAACCAATATGGGCATCCAGGTCCCGCTATTGGTTATTGACCGGAGACATGTCTCGGTCATGTCTACATTGTTCTCGAACCCGTAGGGTCCGCACGCTTAAGGTTACGATGACAGTTATATTATGAGTTTATGCATTTTGATGTACCGAAGGTTGTTCAGAGTCCCGGATGTGATCACGGACATGACGAGGAGTCTCGAAATGGTCGAGACGTAAAGATTGATATATTGGAAGCCTATGTTTGGATATCAGAAGTGTTCCGGGTGAAATCGGGATTTTACCGGATTACCGGGAGGTTACCGGAACCCCCCGGGAGCTATATGGGCCTTGGTGGGCTTTAGTGGAAAGGAGAAAGGGGCAGCCCAAGGTGGCTGTGCGCCTCCCCCTTCCCCTAGTCCTATTAGGACTAGGAGAGGTGGCCGGCCCCCTCTCTCTCTTTTCCCCCTCCGTGAATCCTATTCCAACTAGGATTGGGGGGGAATCCTACTCCCAGAGGGAGTAGGACTCTCCTGGCGCGCCAAGCTTGGCCGGCTAGCCTCCCCCCTCTAGTCCTTTATATACTAAGGCAGAGGCACCCCAGAAACACACAAGTTGATCCACGTGATCTATTCCTTAGCCGTGTGCGGTGCCCCCAGCCACCATAGTCCTCGATAATACTGTAGCGGAGTTTAGGCGAAGCCCTGCTGCTGTAGTGCATCAAGATCGTCACCACGCCATCGTGCTGACGGAACTCTTCCCCAACACTTTGCTGGATCGGAGTCTGGGGATCGTCATCGAGCTGAACGTGTGCTCGAACTCGGAGGTGCCGTAGTTTCGGTGCTTGATCGGTTGGATCGTGAAGACGTACGACTACTTCCTCTATGTTGCGTCAACGCTTCCGCAGTCGGTCTGCGTGGGTACGTAGACAACACTCTCCCATCTCGTTGCTATGCATCACATGATCTTGTGTGAGCGTAGGAATTTTTTTGAAATTACTACGAAACCCAACAGTGATATCAGAGCCAGGTTATTTATGTTGATGGTATATGCACGAGTAGAACACAAGTGAGTTGTGGGCGATATAAGTCATACTGCCTACCAGCATGTCATACTTTGGTTTGGCGGCATTGTTGGACGAGACTACCCGGACCAACATTACGCGTACGCTTACGCGAGACCGGTTCCCCCGACGTGCTTTGCACATAGGTGGCTTGCGGGCGACTGTCTCTCCAACTTTAGTTGAACCAAGTATGGCTACGCCCGGTCCTTGCAAAGGTTAAAACGGAGTCTATTTGACAAACTATCGTTGTGGTTTTGATGCGTAGGTGAGATTGGTTCTTGCTTAAGCCCGTAGCAGCCACGTAAAACTTGCAACAACAAAGTAGAGGACGTCTAACTTGTTTTTGCAGGGCATGTTGTGATGTGATATGGTCAAGACATGATGATGATTTTTGTTGTATGAGATGATCATGTTTTGTAACCGAGTTATCGGCAACTGGCAGGAGCCTTATGGTTGTCGTTTTATTGTATGCAATGAAATTGCGATGTAATGCTTTACTTTATTACTAAGCGGTAGTGATAGTCGTGGAAGCATAAGCTTGGCGAGACGACAACGATGCTACGATGGAGATCAAGGTGTCACGCCGGTGACGATGGTGGTCACGACGGTGCTTCGGAGATGGAGATCACAAGCACAAGATGATGATGGCCATATCATATCACTTATATTGATTGCATGTGATGTTTATCCTTTTTATGCATCTTATCTTGCTTTGATTGACGGTAGCATTATAAGATGATCTCTCACTAAATTATCAAGAAGTGTTCTCCCTGAGTATGCACCTTTGCGAAAGTTCTTCGTGCTGAGACACCACGTGATGATCGGGTGTGATAGGTTCTACGTTCAAATACAACGGGTGCAAAACAGTTGCACACGCGGAATACTCAGGTTATACTTGACGAGCCAAGCATATACAGATATGGCCTCAGAACACGGAGACCAAAAGGTCGAGCGTGAATCATATAGTAGATATGATCAACATAACGATGTTCACCATTGAAGACTACTCCATCTCACGTGATGATCGGTTATGGTTTAGTTGATTTGGATCACGTGATCACTTAGAGGATTAGAGGGATGTCTATCTAAGTGGGAGTTCTTAAGTAATCTAATTAATTGAACTTAAATTTATCATGAACTTAGTCCTGGTAGTATTTTGCAAATTATGTTGTAGATCAATAGCTTGCGTTGTTGCTTTCATATGTTTATTTTGATATGTTCCTAGAGAAAAAATGTGTTGAAAGATGTTAGTAGCAATGATGCGGATTGGATCCGTGATCTGAGGTTTATCCTCATTGCTCCATAGAAGAATTATGTCCTTGATGCACCGCTAGGTGACAGACCTATTGCAGGAGCAGATACAGACGTTATGAACATTTGGCTAGCTCAAAATGATGACTACTTGATAGTTTAGTGCACCATGCTTAACTGCTTAGAATCGGGACTTCAAAGACGTTTTGAACGTCATGGAGCATATGAGATGTTCTAGGAGTTGAAGTTAATATTTCAAGCAAATACCCGAGTTGGGAGATATGAAGTCTCCAACAAGTTCTATAGCTAAAAGATGAAGGAGAATCGCTCAACTAGTGAGCATGTGCCCAGATTGTCTGAGTACAACAATCGCTTGAATCAAGTGGGAGTTTATCTTCCAGATAAGATAGTGATTGACAGAATTCTCTAGTCACCATCACCAAGTTAGTAGAACTTTGTGATGAACTATGATATGCAAGGGATAACGGAAACGATTCCCAAGCTCTTCGTAATGCGAAAATTGACAAAGATAGAAATCAAGAAAAACATCAAGTGTTGATGGTTGACAAGATCACTAGTTTCAAGAAAAGGGCAGAGGGAAGAAGGGGAACTTCAAGAAGAACAACAAGCAAGTTGCTGCTCAAGTGAAGAAGCCCAAGTCTGGTCCTAAGCCTGAGACTAAGTGCTTCTACTGCAAAGGGACTGGTCACTGGAAGCGGAACTACCCCAAGTGATTGGTGGATAAGAAGGATGGCAAAGTGAACATAAGTCTATTTGATATACATGTTATTGATGTGTACTTTACTAGTGTTTATAGCAAACCCTCAGTATTTGATACTAGTTCAGTTGCTAAGATTAGTAACTCGAAACGGGAGTTGCAGAATAAACAGAGACTAGTTAAGGGTGAAGTGACGATGTGTGTTGGAAGTGGTTCCAAGATTGATATGATCATCATCGCACACTCCCTATAATTTCGAGATTAGTGTTGAACCTAAATAAGTGTTATTTGGTGTTTGCGTTGAGCATGAATATGATTTGATCATGTTTATTGTAATACGGTTATTCATTTAAGTAAGAGAATAAATTGTTGTTCTGTTTATATGAATAAAACCTTATATGGTTACACACCCAATGAAAATAGTTCGTTGGATCTCGATCGTAGTGATACACATAATCATAATATTGAAACCAAAAGATGCAAAGTTAATAATGATGGTGCAACTTATTTTGTGGCACTGCCGTTTAGGTCATATTGGTGTAAAGCGCATGAAGAAACTCCATGCTGATGGGTTTTTGGAATCACTTGATTATGAATCAGTTGATGCTTACGAACCATGCCTCATGGGCAGATGACTAAGACTCTGTTCTTCGGAACAATGGAGCGAGCAACAGATTTGTTGGAAATCATACATATTGATGTATGTGGTCCAATGAATATTGAGGCTCGCGACAAGTATCATTATTTTATGATCTTCACAGATGATTTGAGCAGATATGAGTATATCTACTTAATGAAACATAAGTCTGAAACATTTGAAAAGTTCAAGGAATTTCAGAGTGAAGTTGAAAATCATCGTAACAAGAAAATAAAGTTTCTACGATCTGATCATGGAGGAGAATATTTGAGTTACGAGTTTGGTGTACATTTGAAAAATTGTGGAATAGTTTCGCAACTCACACCACTCGGAACACCACAGCGTAATGGTGTGTCCGAACGTCATAACCGTACTTTATTAGATATAGTGCGATCTATGATGTCTCTTACCGATCTACCACTATCGTTTTGGGGTTATGCATTAGAGACAGCTGCATTCACGTTAAATAGGGCACCATCTAAGTCCGTTGAGACGACACAATCTGAACTGTGGTTTGGCAAGAAACCAAAGTTGTCGTTTCTTAAAGTTTGGGGTTGTGATGCTTATATGAAAAAGTTTCATCCTTATAAGCTCAAACCCAAATCGGATAAATATGTCTTCATAGGATACCCAAAGGAGACTATTGGGTACACCTTCTATCACAGATCCGAAGGCAAGACTTTTGTTGCTAAATTCGGAAACTTTTTAGAGAAGGAGTTTCTCTCGAAAGAAGTGAGTGCGAGGAAAGTAGAACTTGACGAGGTAACTGTACCTGCTCCCTTATTGGAAAGTAGTACATCACAGAAAACTGTTTCTGCGACACCTACACCAGTCAGTGAGGAAGCTAATGATGATGATCATGAAACTTCAGAACAAGATACTACTGAACCTCGTAGATCAACCAGAGTAAGATCCGCACCAGAGTGGTACGGTAATCCTGTTCTGGAAGTCATGTTATTAGATCATGATGAACCTACGAACTATGAAGAAGCGATGGTGAGCCCAGATTCCGCAAAGTGGCTTGAAGCCATGAAATCTGAGATGGGATCCATGTATGAGAACAAAGTATGGAGTTTGGTTGACTTGCCCAATGATCGGGAAGCCATAGAAAATAAATGGATCTTCAAGAGGAAGACGGACGCTGATAGTAGTGTTACTATCTACAAAGCTAGAATTGTCGCAAAAGGTTTTTTGACAAGTTCAAGGTATTGACTACGATGAGATTTTCTCACTCATATCTATACTTAAGTCTGTCCGAATCATGTTAGTAATTGCCGTATTTTATGAAATCTGGCAAATGGATAAACAAAACTGCATTCCTTAATGGATTTATTAAAGAAGAGTTGTATATGATGCAACCAGAAGGTTTTGTCAATCCGAAAGGTGCTAACAAAATGTGCAAGCTCCAGCGATCCATCTGTGGACTGGTGCAAGCATCTCGGAGTTGGAATATATGCTTTGATGAGTTGATTAAAGCATATAGTTTTATACAGACTTGCGGTGAAGCCTGTATTTACAAGAAAGTGAGTGGGAGCACTACAGCATTTCTGATAAGTATATGTGAATGACATATTGTTGATCGGAAATAATGTAGAATTATTCTGTAAAGCATAAAGGAGTGTTTGAAAGGAGTTTTTCAAAGAAAGACTTCGGTGAAGCTGCTTACATATTGAGCTTCAAGATTTATAGAGATAGATCAAGACGCTTGATAAGTTTTTTCAATGAGTACATACCTTGACAAGATTTTGAAGTAGTTCAAAATGGAACAGTCAAAGAAAAGGTTTCTTGCCTATGTTACAAGGTGTGAAGTTGAGTAAGACTCAAAGCCCGACCACGGCAGAAGATAGAAAATGAAAGTCATTCCCTATGCCTCAGTCATAGGTTCTATAAAGTATGCCATGCTGTATACCAGATCTATTGTATGCCCTACCACTGATTTGGCAAGGGAGTACAATAGTGATCTAGGAGTAGATCACTGGACAGCGGTCAAAATTATCCTTAGTGAAATAAGGATATGTTTCTCGATTATGGACGTGACAAAAAGGTTCGTCGTAAAGGGTTACGTCGATGCAAGTTTTTTTGACACTGATCTAGATGATTCTAAGTCTCAATCTGGATACATATTGAAAGTGGGAGCAATTAGCTAGAGTAGCTCCGTGCAGAGCATTGTAGACATAGAATTTTGCAAAATACATACGGATCTGAATTTGGCAGGCCCGTTGACTAAATTTCTCTCACAAGCAAAACATGATCACTCTTTGGGTGTTAATCACATAGCGATGTGAACTAGATTATTGAATCTAGTAAACCCTTTGGGTGTTAGTCACATGGAGATGTGAACCAATCACATAAAGATGTGAACTATTGGTGTTAATCACATAGCAATGTGAACTAGATTATTGACTCTAGTGCAAGTGGGAGACTGAAGGAAATATGCCCTAGAGGCAATAATAAAGTTATTATTTATTTCCTTATGTCATGATAAATGTTTATTATTCATGCTAGAATTGTATTAACCGGAAACATAATACATGTGTGAATACATAGACAAACTTAGTGTCACTAGTATGCCTCTACTTGACTAGCTCGTTAATCAAAGATGGTTATGTTTCCTGACCATGAACAAAGTGTTGTTATTTGATTAATGAGGTCACATCATTAGTTGAATGATCTGATTGACATGACCCATTCCATTAGCTTAGCACCCGATCGTTTAGTATGTTGCTATTGCTTTCTTCATGACTTATACATGTTCCTATAACTATGAGATTATGCAACTCCTGTTTACCGGAGGAACACTTTGGGTACTACCAAACGTCACAACGTAACTGGGTGATTATAAAGGAGTACTACAGGTGTCTCCAAAGGTACATGTTGGGTTAGCGTATTTCGAGATTAGGTTTTGTCACTCCGATTGTCGGAGAGGTATCTCTGGGCCCTCTCGGTAATGCACATCACATAAGCCTTGCAAGCATTACAACTAATATGTTAGTTGTGAGATGATGTATTACGGAACGAGTAAAGAGACTTGCCGGTAACGAGATTGAACTAGGTATTGGATACCGACGATCGAATCTCGGGAAAGTAACATACCGATGACAAAGGGAACAACGTATGTTGTTATGAGGTCTGACCGATAAAGATCTTCGTAGAATATGTAGGAACCAATATGGGCATCCAGGTCCCGCTATTGGTTATTGACCGGAGACATGTCTCGGTCATGTCTACATTGTTCTCGAACCCGTAGGGTCCGCACGCTTAAGGTTACGATGACAGTTATATTATGAGTTTATGCATTTTGATGTACCGAAGGTTGTTCGGAGTCCCGGATGTGATCACGGACATGACGAGGAGTCTCGAAATGGTCGAGACGTAAAGATTGATATATTGGAAGCCTATGTTTGGATATCGAAAGTGTTCCGGGTGAAATCGGGATTTTACCGGATTACCGGGAGGTTACCGGAACCCCCCGGGAGTTATATGGGCCTTGGTGGGCTTTAGTGGAAAGGAGAAAGGGGCAGCCCAAGGTGGATGTGCGCCTCCCCCCTTCCCCTAGTCCTATTAGGACTAGGAGAGGTGGCCGGCCCCCTCTCTCTCTTTTCCCCCTCCGCGAATCCTATTCCAACTAGGATTGGGGGGGAATCCTACTCCCAGAGGGAGTAGGACTCTCCTGGCGCGCCAAGCTTGGCCGGCTAGCCTCCCCCCTCTAGTCCTTTATATACTGAGGCAGAGGCACCCCAGAAACACACAAGTTGATCCACGTGATCTATTCCTTAGCCGTGTGCAGTGCCCCCAGCCGCCATAGTCCTCGATAATACTGTAGCGGAGTTTAGGCGAAGCCCTGCTGCTGTAGTGCATCAAGATCGTCACCACGCCGTGGTGCTGACGAAACTCTTCCCCGACACTTTGCTGGATCGGAGTCCGGGGATTGTCATCGAGCTGAACGTGTGCTCGAACTCGGAGGTGCCGTAGTTTCGGTGCTTGATCGGTTGGATCGTGAAGACGTACGACTACTTCCTCTACGTTGCGTCAACGCTTCCGCAGTCGGTCTGCGTGGGTACATAGACAACACTCTCCCATCTCGTTGCTATGCATCACATGATCTTGCGTGAGCATAGGAAAATTTTTGAAATTACTATGAAACCCAACACTTGGAGCCCAGGACGTCGGTGCAACTGGAGCACGGGGAGGCGAAGCATGCGGGAGCAGAGGCGAGGTAGAGGCGCCGGGCTCCGGTGACAGGATGGACGATGGCGACGGGGACAGCGCGGGATGCCGGACCGAAGAGCGGGCATCGCTTGGCGGCAGGCACCGGGAGGCATGGCTCCAACGGGCAGGGCCAGAGACGAGGCAACTGTCAAGGAGGAGTTGGGCATAGCAGCACCAAGGCAGCAGCGGAGCTCTAAGCTCGGTTCCATGGCGGCAGCTGCAGGCAAAAAGGACCCACTCCGACGTGGTCAACGCGGGCTCGCGCGGCCTCCTGTGGGACCTAGCAAACAACACAGAAGCAGGGCAGCGACCACGCTGCCCCTGCGGTGGAGGTCAACACCAATGGGGACGGGGCACTGGAGTTGGGTCCGGCCGTGACCTCGCCGGACCTTGGGACGAACAACGGAGGTGGAGGACTTGGAGCCCCGGACGTCGGTGCAACTGGAGCATGGGGAGGCGAAGCATGCGGGAGCAGAGGCGAGGTAGAGGCGCCGGGCTCCGGTGACAGGATGGACGATGGCAACGGGGACAGCGCGGGATGCCGGACCGAAGAGCGGGCGTCGCTCGGCGGCAGGGCCGGCGCTGGACATGGCTGCCGGGGGGGATCGGGCGCGAGCGAGAGGGTGTGGCGGCGGCAGGAGACTAGCGAGAGGAGGAGAGGGATCGAGGGAGGAGTGGCTGCGGCCAGTGAGCGAGAAGAGGAGCACGCGCGAGGGAGATGGGGATCGGGCTGCGGGTCTCTCTGGCGGCGCGAGGGAAGAGGAGATCGTGAGGAGAGGGAGGTTGGTTCGTTGGGCCTAGGGTTAGGAAGTAGGTTTAGGTGGGCTGCGAGGAAGGATGGGCCGACCTGGGCTAGGTTAGATGCAGCTGGGCCCAAATGGCCTGCTGGGCTCCCTTCTCTCCCTCTCTTGATTCTACTCTTAACAAAAACAGAGACAATAAAATAGGAGAAAGGAAAAGAGAGAAGAGAAGGTTAGAGGAAGAATTTGGGCACGGGGATAATTTTCATGGACTCAGAAAAATGAGCACAGTCCGGGAAAATAGAAAAAAGTCAAGTTTGAAAGATTAAATTCAAATTCCTTTGAATTTAATTCAAAAGGTTTGAACTAGGATAGGTTTTTCGAAGTGCCCAAAAATGTTGAGAAATTAGGTGGAGCTCTGAAAAATGATGAAAGGACATGTGGCAAAGTTAGAGGCCAATAGTTGAAATAATAAATGGCATTGGGATTTTTGCAATGTGTTAAGGTAATTCCACATAATTGGAATAATTACTATAGCTCTCTAAATATCGAGAGGATAAGTTGTAAAGAGAATCACCATGTGAATTCCCTCGGTTTAAATGGATCGACGATCCATACGGTTTATTTAGTTGAGTTAAGAAAAAAATGACATGATGCAATGCACATGATGCAAAGATGAAATGCAGCGGACCAAACAAAACACATGACGAAACCCGGAAACCCTGGAAGGCAACTGAAGCTCCGGTCTTGGGGCGTTACAGCAGCACATGGTTAAATGCGTCTATGGATGCCACCGTTGGAACGGACCAAACTAGAGATACATATTGGCTTCAGATGAAGGAGTTCTTTGACACACACAACAAGAGTGGAATAGAGCACACCGTAAGATCTCTTCGCTCCCGGTGGTCGACGATCAACAAAGATTGTCAAAAGTGGGTGGCGGCAATGACGGCGGTGGACAAGATAAACCCAAGTGGCACTAATGATAGAGATAGGGTGAGTGCCATTTCCCATGCCTGCCATGCATCCCATGCTCATCATTTCTTCTATGTTCATGCTTCATCTTTTGTGTTTCTAGTGATAACTTGTTCTTTTGTTTGTAGCTCAATATTGCACAAAAATTGTTACGAGGAGAAGAGAAGAAGACCAAGAAATGCAAGGTGAAGAAAGGGAGAGCATTTGTGTTGCCCCATTGCTACGAGGTGTTGACGGATGAAGAGAAATGGACAAAAACATGAAGACAAACACAATGCAACTATTGATTTGGATGATGATGACAATGAGGCTTCAAGTGATGGCGGCAAGAGGAGCCCTACACGGAACTCAGTTGCCTACTCCAAGCCAAAAAGACCAAAGGGAGAGAAACTAGCAAAAGAAGAAGAAGAAGAAGAAGAAGAAGAAGAAGAAGAAGAAGAAGAAGAAGAAGAAGAAGAAGAAGAAGAAGAAGAAGAGATAAAGAGTGCTATGGAGGCTATTATGAAGGCAAGAAAGGAAGCAAACAAGGAGAGGAGGGTGGCAAGGAGCCAAGATCCAGCGGCCGAGGATAGGAGGGTGGCGGCCAAGGAGAGAAAAGTGGCATTGAAGGAGAACAAATTGGCCATGGAGGAGCAAGCAAGATTATTGGAATGGTAGAAGTACTTGTTCTTCATGGACACATCCAACTTCGATGAGAGGCAAAAGGAGTGCATCAACCTTTGCCGTGATCAAATCTTGATGCAAAAAAGAATGATGTGCATGGGAGGCATGGGAGCTTCCATGGGTGGCATGAAAGCACCTATGGGAGGCATGGGAGCTTCCATGGATGGCATCGAAGGCATGGGAGCTTCTATGGGAGCTACCATGAGAGACATGAGTTTTGTGTCTATCATGGGAGGCATGGGAGCACCTACGGGAGGCATGGGTGGCATGGGAGTTTCCGGTGTGCCTCACATGCCTTCGCGTGATGCCTTTGTTGATAGTGCAAACACCGTCCCGAGTTTCCAATGAAGGAGAGAACAAACAAGAGGATGGAGAATCAGAAGAAGAAACGGACGAAGAAGAGGAGGCAAATGAGGAGGAGAAGATGGGGAATGATTGTTGATGTTTAATTTGTTTGTGTGAACTTGTTTGTCATAAACTTGGTTGTGATCATCTTGTTTGTGGGAACTTTGCATTTTTTGAATTGTGCTATGTTTCTCATTGATGTTTGAGATCATCTTGTCTGTGTGAAATTTGCATATTTTGGATGTTTGAGATCATCTTGTATGTGTTGTTTGTGCGTCGTGCTCTATTTTACCGCACCTGCTGAAGCGGCACACTGGCGCTTTTTGGGCGCCTGCTGAAGCAACTGAGTAGTTCGGCATTGTAAAAAACTTTTAGCGTGCCTGTTGGAGATCCTCTTATATATAAAGCAACCATCAACCAGAGTACATGGCAGAACAGGGTAGCCCTCAAACAATGTTGATCCTAGAATAAGCGTATCACCAAGGACACGACTAGGCTACCGAAAGAGAGTCGGGATGGACTGAGTACAAAGCCACACAATGCCCTAAAACATCTAAGCTTCACGACAACGCCCTAAAACACCTAAGCTGCATGACAACACCCCTAGGAGGGAAAACAACGCCAAGTGTCAAAGCTGCCAAGTCCAAACAGACAAGAGTTCTCACCTGGAACCTTGACTCGGAGAAGAGCACCTCGACGACATCTTCAGGATGAGAGCGGCACTCGTGCGCGTCGCTGTCATCGGCGACAAAGCACGGAGCTTTCGATCGGCAGTTCTACCGTGCCACCATGAGGCCTCCAGGACACACGCGGCGAGATCAGACCCCCCAGTTCCTTGCCTTCTTCATCGTGCGAGCCGTCCGCGCTGCTGGCCTAGATCTAGGAGAAGGGAGGAGCTACCACCACCCGTGCCCCGCTATCGAACATCAACCGTGGCCGCCTAAGCCACCGCGATTACCTCACCAATGGGCGCATCCACCGCGCGATGGGCTGAAAGGATCACGTGAAGATGAACTTGCCCCAGCCCAAGACCCTTTCCACAACCCAACGGATCCACACCTTTAGGAATCTAGAGGAGGCTGCCGAGTGCCTCGCCCCCGGCCGGTGGTCGTGGTCGCCCCTGCAGGGCCAAATCCGCGCTGGATCTGCGCCCTCAGTGCCGCCCATGCCCTAGCCCCCAACCCGACGCCACGCCTTGGCCTCCCACCATGCAACCACCACGGGATGGTCGCCCGCCCGCACCACCGCCCGACCGAGAGCCCAGCCGCCACCCCACCCCACCCCGCACCAGCACCACGCCCCCGCTATGCCGCCACATCTCGCGGTGCTGCCACATGCCAAGAGAGGAAGAGGAACCTGGCGCCGTTGACGCCAACCGGGCTTCGCCCCGTGACGGGGAGGGAAAGAGAGGTTGGAGGAAGCGACCGTGGGTTGGAGGCTAGGGTTAGCCCAACGCCGCTCGCGAGAACGACACAAGATGTTTTTTCAGTCTACGGGCTCATTTTATTATCTCACTGTACCATGACCTTTGAGGTTTGCAACAAGGAACCATATATTTTGCACTAACAATCCGCACACAGCCAAAATATACAAACTAGCTAGTTTGATTGTAGTATATCTGACGTTCAAGGCCCGCTCGTTAGATCTAACGTGTAAATCCGCACCGCTGGTTTCACATGCCCCCGGGTGCCTTCCGGTACATGTGAGGTGGGGGAAGCCCTAGTTTGGGATTGGTCGTATTTGGTCACCCTAACTCTAGGTGGGACTCAGTTTAGGTGGCTCGACGTTGGTGGCGAGGCGATGACATCATTAGTGCCATGGAATAACATCTTCCCATCATGTCCTCGTCCCGAGGGTGCTGGTTGATGTTGGTAGAGAGTCGGAACTTCAGTCAAGGCAAAATCTTGGTTCCTATTTTTTTTCTAAGTTTCGTCCAAATGGTCTTGAACGATGTCCTCGCGGAGTGGATGTGATAGTTCTTGTTTTTATCTTCTGGCCTTTAACGTCTGGTGATGCATGACCAACTTCACCTTCATTGTGAAGGTGGTGACGTAAGGCCTTACCGATTCAATATGGTCGGATATGAATTGTTGTCTAGCCCCTTTGCCACCTTCTTCTCTGCGAGAGCGATCTAATGTCCAGTTCATTGTCGCTGATTTCTTCTAGCCCCGACAAGCAATTGCTCTGGCGTTGCGTCAACAACACTACCTTATCTTTGATTGTCTTTCACAAATCCAGATGCGGCATCGAGCATTGCTCACAGCGCACTGGCGACAAGTGTAGAAGGAAGACAAAGTTGATATACACAAGAACATGTGTGTTATTTTCTGCTTTTATAAGGATGGTCTTGCAAGGGTTGGAGAATTTTAACATATGGTCAAGGCCTTCTCGTGGGGGTGGGGGGGGGGAGGAGGTACCAAGTCATTTGAAAATGCACTATATTTAGCTTATATTAAAATTGGAAATTTCAAACATACAATTTGGTATTTTTGGCAGTAATCATGGTGCAAAGCCTAATTTAGGAACTTTATTGTGGTTAAATTAAATAATAAAACTGAATTAAATCGATTTACTAAAGATTTTTTTTCTGTACTTAAAATGAGGTTACAACCCCTGCTAAAAAGTACCTTCATTTCCACAATTATAATTGGAGAAGAAAGAAAATACAAGCGCTAGCATTACTAATAGGTAAAATAAAACATAGTAGCTAGTAAAAAAGGTAAAATAAAATATACTCGCCACTCCCCTTAATCTAGTACCGTACCAAAAAATTACAGTGTTACAAAACTGTACGATTGCCCCATATGCAGCTAATAAAGAAGACAGTGATGTTAGGCACCACAGAGCGGGTCAAAGTAATTTTGTAACAATGACATATTGACATCTCTGGGCCTGTCACGCGCACAAAAAACCAAATCAATAAAAAACAAAACCTAGCGGCTAGAATTATTAGGTGCCTCTCCTTTTTATCCGGTGCGGCGTGGATAATTGGGCACATCATCACACTATTCTACACCTCCAAAACGGAAACAAAACAAAACTCTCTCGTCGCCCACACCACACCAAACCAGACCAGGAAAGAAATCCAGAGGGGAGCAGAGCAAGCGAGGGGAATAAAGCAGAGGAGGGGAGAGAGAGGTAGCCAAGAACGCCATGGCCTCCGCTGCTTGCTAGCTAGCTAGCCAGCCAGCCAGTAGTATATAAGGAGCGGCACCGCCCGTGCGACCCAGGCCCCAAGGCAGTCGTCTCATGCTCCGGTCCACGCATCCCCTCAGCCCCAGCAGCGGCGGCAGCGGAGGTAGCAGCCCGGCCCCGGCGTCCAGCTCCGGCGAGGCGATGGTGGGGGGCGCGCCGAGCGGGGCGAAGCTGCTGCAGATCCTGAACGTGCGGGTGGTGGGCACCGGCGAGCGCGTGGTGGTGCTGTCGCACGGCTTCGGCACGGACCAGTCGGCGTGGAGCCGCGTGCTGCCGTACCTCATCCGCGAGCACCGCGTGGTGCTCTACGACCTCGTCTGCGCCGGCAGCGTCAACCCGGACCACTTCGACTTCCGCCGCTACAACAACCTGGACGCTTACGTGGACGACCTGCTCGCCATCCTCGACGCGCTCCGCATCCCGCGCTGCGCCTTCGTCGGCCACTCCGTCTCCGCCATGATCGGCATCCTCGCCTCCATCCGCCGCCCCGACCTCTTCGCCAAGCTCGTCCTCATCGGCGCCTCGCCTAGGTGGGTGGTCAATTATAGTTTTTCGTTTCCTTGCACCGTTGCACGCGACGCGCGGCGAACTAACCGACCGGAGTAATCAATCAATCGATCGATCGATCGAGCAGGTTCTTGAACGACAGCGACTACCACGGCGGGTTCGAGCTGGAGGAGATCCAGCAGGTGTTCCAGGCGATGTCGGCCAACTACGAGGCGTGGGCCAAGGGGTACGCGCCGCTGGCGGTGGGCGCGGACGTGCCGGCGGCGGTGCAGGAGTTCAGCCGGACGCTGTTCAACATGCGGCCGGACATCTCGCTGCACGTCTGCCAGAGCGTGTTCAAGACGGACCTCCGCGGCGTGCTGGGCATGGTGCAGGCGCCGTGCGTGGTGGTGCAGACCACCCGCGACGTCTCCGTGCCGGCCAACGTCGCCGCCTACCTCAGGGCCCACCTCGGCGGGCGCACCACCATCGAGCCCCTGCCGACGGAGGGCCACCTCCCCCACCTCAGCGCCCCCAGCCTCCTCGCCCAGGTGCTCCGCCGCGCGCTCGCCCGGTTCTAGCACCAGAAAAAAGTAAAAGAGAGAGAAGAAATTACTGCCGCTCTGGTCTACTCCTATGGATGAGTATAACGCGTGGCGGTCGGTTGTCCACGTCGTGCATGGCCCATCCTATCACCATGGACATGGAGTATCGTGTAGCGCGGATAACGAAGTTGACCTAGCTCCCATCTAGGAGCCGAGCCGAGCGTACGCGTACCGAACTGGCCCCGGCGGTGACTCGTACTACGCGATCATCTTGTCATCTGCTCGGGCGTGACAAGACATTCGCAGGCAGCGGCGTGTCGCGCTGCTCCACTGCACCTACCAGACTACTTTACTGGGTTTATTATCCAGCCACTATCTCCGAGAAATCTCATTTTGTAACATCAAGTTGCACGGGGTACGTACGTACTACTCGTATTTGATTAGGAAAAAGATAGGCTTGGTCTAACACGAGCCGTTTTTATTATTTGGGACGGGATGCTTAGCTTAGCTTAGCTTAGCCGTGGGGTAAGTGGGTGTGTGGGGGGGGCCACCGGAGCAGACGTGATGATCGGCGTGATGCTTAGCTTTTGATATGGTTGGTGCGCTGTTGCTTGCTCAAGCCCAACCCCAACCACAACCCACCCGACGCTAATATCTATCTAATCCAACTCGCTTGCGTTGGATGGGTGGGCATCAATCGAGCATTAATTAACAACAATGGTAATTAGCCGTCGTCGTCGTCATCGCCCGCATTGCATATTCCTTTGAATTCATTTTTTTTCCCGCCAACTAGTACGAACTATGGCCAACTCCACCGTGCGATCCTATCATGTCCGGCCCCGTCCGTTTGGATAAAATGGACAAAGGAGACGGCTCAGCGCGCGACGGCCCGGACTCATCTTGTTTGTTTTGTGTCCGGGCCGACCCATTTCGAGCGCAAACTTACGTCAGATTTGGGTCGCGACGGACATCAAACGGACGCGCCCCTCGTCCGCGTCGGGGCCGCGTGACAGGCGGCCACCTACCTCCCACCCGTCCACATCAATGCACACGAACGGGCGGCCCCATCTGTCATCCGCACGTCGGACGGTCGCCGTCCTTCTTTAAGTGGGAAGCGTGGACGGGTCGTCGTCCACACTGTCCCACGCCATTCCGCGGCCTCCTCGAAACCCGACAGCCCCAGTCCCAAACCCTAGCCAACACCTCGCCGGCCGGCCGCCCGCAGCCATGGGCCGCAAAGGCAAACACGACCGCGAGGCTGGTTCCTCGTCTGAACGCCGCCGCGAGCCCGCGTCGCCATCGCCACCACGCCGGGCCCCCGCGCCGCCCGCCTTCTCTATCGCGCCCACGTCCGCCAGTGAGCACGACCGGCATTACATCCGTGCGTCGGTGTGCCGCCGTTATTGGGAGACGAGGACGCCGCTCCCCTGGAGCGACGTCCATCTCCCTAATAACTGTCATCTCTCCGCCGACCGGGTCCCGATCCCGCCGGTCCCGACGAGCGGCCGTGCGCGCGACACGGAGATCGAGCGTCGCCGCCGCCTCCTCCCCGACGACCTCTTCTATGACCCCAGGTACGCTCCCGACTCCGGGCTCTGGGACACCTGGTTTCATGACGAGCACGACACCAGGCGCGCGTCGTTATTCGCCGGCACCTCAACGGGGCCGCGGCGGCCACGACAGGAGCGCGCAGCGCCTGCTCCCCAGGAGCGCGGGCGTAGGCGGGTGCGCGGTGTCAAGCCCATGCCGTCGCCTTCCCCGTCTCCGTCACCACCTCCCCCTCCTCGCATGATAGCGGAGGAGGAGGCCCGTCTCCTGCAGCATGTCATGGACGACTCCATGAACACGCATGACGAGCGGTAGTGGGACGGCCTGGAGGAGACCATGGCCCTCTCTGTCGTCGGGGACGTCGCCTTCCCGGAGCTGTAGATGGCGGCCGTCGCGGAGGAGGCGATGGAGGAGGACCCGCCGGCCGCGTTCTAGCAGCTGCTGGGCCAGGGGTAGGGTTGGTCCTGCACTGCTCCGGAGATGGCCGCCGACGTGGGCGTGAACTGGTGCCCGCTCTGCCACGGTCACCGGAGCGGGAGGCGTCGCCACGGGAGGAGGTGGTGCAGGCACCTCCGGCCGTCCAGCCCGCCCCCGTCTACCACGCACCGCCGGCCCACCTGTGGACGCCGCCGGCCTACATCGACCTCGTCAGCGACGATGACGACACCGGTGGCCAGTGAAGACGGCAACGGCCACAGCACCGACGGGCGCGGCAGGAGCGCGCGGGAGGCGTTTTTTATTTTGTTTTTATATGTTAATTATGAAAGTAGGCCTTTTAAGTGGCCGTGGAAACTGGGCCGTTTTGTGGCCGACCCCTATATATGTTTTATATATTTTTAAATGTGTTTATTTACTTTTTTTAGTTATTTCATTCTAGTTTTTATATTTTTTTTATTCACATCCATCCCGGACACGATTTGGGGTGCGGCCACGCGGTGGGCGCACGCACGACTCATCTGACAAAGCCGAACACGGACGAATCCATCAGCGCCCTAAAGAGACAAAATCCAGCCAATCTGAACGTCCGTTTGGGCCGCGCGGTGGAGTTGGCCTAATCAAAGTCGATTTCGGCAAACGCCAAGGCCAAAACGCTCGTGTATTTCTTTCGGTGAATGAAGATAGCGGTGGAGAAGGCAGGGGGCGCAGGCGGAGGGGAGATTCCGTGGTGATTTGGGTGGGGGCGAGGAGCGATTTTGTGCCTGCGCGGCGAGGTTCGTCTTTTCGGGCGGGCCCCGGGCCCGTTCCAGTACCGGAGGAATCCGGGACGAGGCGATAAGGCGGGGGCCCAGCGCCCGGCCCGAACGGTAGTGCCATCCCGTATTGCTCGCCATGGAGGGAGAGAGGTGCCGCGTCGCCGCCAGCCTGCACGGCCCTGCCGCCTACTACTAGGTGGTAGGGCGGGGCGTGTGCGGTGTCGCTCTCTCGGCGCCACAGCAGTTGGCGCAGGGCGAAAAGACGGTGCAGCGCGGGGACGAGGACCCGGCGGACTGGGCTTTGGGGCTTGCGGACCCGGCCTGGATGGCAGTGCGCGGCGTGATGGCTGACCTGACCTCACTGACCTACCGGCCTCCACGGGACGAGCTGCCGCGTAAACTGGCGAACAGGACCTCGGGTTTTTCTCGGTACGGCCGCCGGAGATGCCGCCCACTTGCCGGAGTTTATTAGCAACAGTGGGCCTTGACGGGGGAGCTGCATTTGTTGTACGGGGGACTGTTACCGCTAACTTTCGTAATAAGGACGATAACGTTGCCAGCTGCGTCGCTAGTGCGGCCCGCTTCTCCGCCGCATAGGCCCTGTTTGAATACTCTAACTCGGTTACTATATGTTAAAGTTAGATTCTAACTTTGAACTAACTTTAACCAATAAGGTGTTTAGATGATAGGGTTAGGTTGACAATAAATATACTTTCTCAATCATTTGACTCCTTCAGACTCTTTTTCCTGCCGGATTTGGTGTGGCCGGCTCTTATGTGGCCTCCTCCCGTTCACAGTTGACATAAATAAATGATCTTTATAAATCAAGGATCCAAAACATGATAAATTTTATTTTGTCCATACAAATAAGATGTCCCACTTAAATATATAAATCGTCAATCAAGCTTCACACAAAAAATTACACTCCATGAAACAAAGCATGAGCTAACTCATCACGGAAGTCATTCATGTCGATATCTTCAACAAGAGGTTCGTCTTCTGGCCATGCGGATGCAGAAGAACTAGGCATTGGGTTATAATTTTCATCCGCATCACATGCATCAAATTCCCTATCCGTAATTCTGCTCTCTCGAATGAAATTGTGAAGAGCCATACAAGCAACAATAATTCTACTTTGCTTGTCCTCTGGAAATTTTGGCATGTTCAATAAAATCCTAAATTTCATCTTCAACACTCCAAAGGATCGCTCAACGACATTCCTAACTTTGGCATGTGCATGGTTGAAGGTTTCTTTCATACCTTGTGGCGGCGGGCCGTTTTGCCATTGTTCCACATGATATCTTATGCATCTGTATGGTGAAAGGTAGCTCAGCCGGTTTGGGTAGCCCGCATCAATCACACAATACTTCCCTACATATTGTGGAAAGCACACAATGAGACTTAGATGCACAAGTGTAATCGGATAAAAAATGTTGGAAGACAGTTCAAGTAGCAAACCTGGTGGTGGATGTGGAATTTTCTGATGATGAGTAGTTATGGCATCTTGGAAAACTCTCATGTCATGTGCTGACCCAAGCCATCCCGACATCACAAATGTAAATCTCATGTCGAAATCACAAACGGCAAGCACATTACAACTGGTTTCATTGTGTCTGTTCAAGTATGGAATCCTCTTACTCTTATCCACCACAACATCATCCAATTCTTCATCACCATTGGCGAAGGGACCGCCGGAGCCTGATGCTTGCACACGGACGGCACTCCTCAGTGCCTGGCGGCTAGGTGCCGCGGCGGCCGAGTTGGCGCGCTACCGAACGTCACCGCCACTGAACGCCGTCCTGCTGCGTTGGTTATGGCGGCTGGGGGTCGTGGCGGCCGAGTTGGCGCGCTGCCGAACACCGCCGCCTGCCCCCGACGATGACCCGTCGAGGAACACGCCACCGTTTCCTCCTCCGCGACCGGTTGCTGCCGACGAGGTGCCGCCGAAGTTCAGTCGCCGGGCGTAGGGTGGGCGATGGGGAGGGAGCCCGGAGCCTCTGACGCGCCCAGGGAGAAGCTCATCATCGTCGCTCTGGAGGAAGGCTCCGTAGAGCCCAGGCCCCGGGAACCCCTCCGACGCCGGCGCTTGCGAGTTGAGGTCAAGACCAGCATGGGTAGCGGGGCCGCTTGCCGACGGCTGCGAACCCCACATGTCAAAGCCGTCTCCGTCCATCGCGGGTGCTCTGCTCCAAGCTATACTACCTGCACCAGAAGAGAAGAATCAGTAGCGCATCCAGGAAGTACTACAAGCAAGCCAAACTCAACAACGCACACGCAGTCGTGCTCTTCTCTGGAATAAGTAATCTTGTCCATGTTAATTTATGAGATACATTTCTAACTTTGATTATTTATAACAGCTAGTGCATAACAAAAATGAAATTGTACCAAAATATTATTTAGTGATGAAGTATTGAGTTGATCACACTATATAGATCAGCTCTTCGTTTCTTAATGCTCTAATTTGCACAAGAACATCTGCAACAAGAGAGGAGGCTGAACAGGGTGTTCTGATCCAGTTACTGTTGGTTCATTAGCTTCACATTCGACTCTCAAAATGTCAGTTCATTAGCTTCACACTCTGATTCAGTTAATGTTCTTCACATTCGACTCTCTTTCTTATGTAAAATGCATCATTGGTTTTCTTTTAACCATCACTGCCAGTGTTGTTAACATAAAACAGTAAAAAATCTAGCTCTGAACTAATCAGAAGTTCCGCCAACAAATCTAGCTATGGACTACTCTTGCTGACTTGTTGCTCACTAGCTAACTAATCAGAAAGATCCAGCCACGCCGCTGCTCACTAGCTAACTAACAAGAAGTTCCGCCAATAAATCTAGCTATGGACTACTCTTGCTGACTTGCTGCACAGACGGACGCGTACGAGGAGGGAGAGCACGAGTACAGAAGGAACGGACGGACTCACCTCTCGCTGGATCCCTGGTAGATGCGCCGCCTCCGCGCACGAGAGAGAGAGAGAGAGAGAGAGAGAGAGAGAGAGACGACCGGGAGCGGGGCGAGCTTCGGACGGGGGAGGGCGAGCGGCGACCGGAGGAGGACGAGCGGTGGCCGGAGGAGGTCGCGGCTTGGGCGGGCAGCGCGGCGCCCGGGCCGGCGGCACGGTGGGGAACGAGAGGAAAGTCGCGCGAGAGGGTGCGGGAGGGAGGGTGGGATCTGGTGAGGGAGGAAGGGATCTGGTGTGGGGGCGATTTTTTTAGTTATTTTTTGTGTGGGCCCTGGGAAAACTAGGGCCACTAGCACCTTTCCACCAGGATACTTTTTTACATGGGTTAGAGGCAACTAACCGAATCTAACCCACCTGTTTGGATCCTTTTGTGCTATTTGAGCCCAAAATAACTCAAACTAACACTAACTCTAGGATCCAAACAGGGCCATAGAACGAGCGAGGGCATCTCGAACGCGGACCCTCAAATCGACGTAAACTTTTGGACCGAGGTGTCTCGAGGGGACTTTGCAGGAATTCGGATACCCTTCACATAGGACTCTAACACCCCTAGTTCATCCAAAATCGAGGTGAAGCCCACGCATTTTAGCGGTCCTCATTGTTTCCGCGGCAACAATCCTCCTCCCCCTCTTCGCCCTCTCAGCTACCATCCCACGGCTCTTTACCCCAATCTTCATCATTTTCGCCGCCGCCGCATGGACCCCGTATGAAAAGTTGTTAGAGATAGTGGAGGCGAAGGATCCGAAAAAGGTGGCCGCTTGGAAGATCCTGGCTAGAAGTCAAGGGAAAGGACGGGGCGGGCGGCAAATAGAAGGACGGCGGGCGGGGCCTGGGAGAGGGCGCAAGAGCCGAGCGAGGTCTGGGACGTGAGTTGCCGCTGCCGTCAGCCTCCCTATTTCTATGTCGTCAAGCAGTTCGACCGGCAGCCCATGGCCTCCTCCACCATGCACGTGTCGTATTGTGTCAACGTCAACGCGGCGCTAATCCATTTTGCCGAGTCGGCATCGCTGTAGCTTGTCCGGTCGCGGATGTCGAGCGTAGATTAGCTCAGTTCTCCTCTCTATTCGTTGGTGTGTCTTAATAGGGCGAGACATTGTATGACGATGCGAACAACAAATGTTTGAGATGGTCCACGATGGAGCCGGGGGCTGCCACGAGGATCGGCAATTGGATGACTCGGAGTTGGAGGTGCACACCCAACAATCAGGCACGTAGAGCCGGTCCGACACGTACACCCAGTCACGCACGTACACCCAATAGTCAGGCACGTATACCCACCAAGCCGGAGTAGGACAGTAATGAAGACCATGATCAAGAGGAATGGCCAGTCAATCCAAAGAAGAGTGGTAGAGGAGAAAGTTTCAACATGAATGAGGACGAATTACCGTGAGATGCGTGGTTGGCCACTAGCATTTGATCCGATTCATGGCATGGAGCAAAAGGGTGCAACATTTTTGGGCCAATATTCATACTTGGTTCCATGAGCACAAGAATTTCAAGTCGTACCACAACAAACTCATCCGAAATCATGGGACGAAGTCGCTCAACCATCGATTGTACACCATCCAAGAGTCCATAAGCATATATTGCAGCCAGTTGAAACAACTAATCGATTGTTGGCCAAGTGGTGCGCTAATCACCGAGCAAGTAAGTTGCTACATGTGTTGGTCATTTGGACGGACATGCAACTTGTTGGCCAGATATACTGTATGCGTTGGTCATTTGGCCGGATGTGCAAGTTTGGAAGATATACTCTATGCGTTGGTCATTTGGCCAGATGTGCAAGTTGTTGACAATATTTCCTTTCTAGCCCTCCCGTGCGTGCAACTTATTTTTGAAGGTAGAAAAGAGGAGCTTCGTTATCATGCATTGCTGGTTGAAATTAAAAGGAGCACCCAAGTGGCAACTATCCATTGTCAACTCCATCAAAACCGTCCGCATCGGCACTGAGAAAGAAGTAGGATCCAATCGATCCAATAATATATTCACAAGTTTACATAAAATAAAATTAAAAGGGAAAAAAGAAGAAAAAAATATACATTGAGAAGAAAAAAAGAATAGTAGAGGAAACACTGAAGGGGGGATCGGAGTAGAATCTTCTAGAACCTTGCCAAAATAGGGAGTGCCCGTGTACATGGCTGACCCAATTACCTTCACCGGGTGCTTTTTGATTGCTCCTGCCGCGTTTGTCCGCAATAGTAAACACGAACGCATAGGACTCATTGCACGGACATATGGTTGAAACTTGAAATTGTTGTCCGGTCGGGTCCGGCTCCCAAGTGTTTTGGGAGCAACTAATCAGGGAGTGCCCTATGGGGGCACTGCTCGAGGAGCACGAGCAAGCCTAACCAGATAGAGATGCGACATGAGGAGCGAGGCTACAATTGTTTTTCTCCGTTTTTTCCCTGGTTCATGTGTGTTGCCTAAAATATGTATTTGTACTACATGGTAGAACATAGGTGGGATGTTTGGGGCAGTATAGGTGTGCTCCACAAGCTGTGTTGTGTGATGTTGAACAAGTTGTTGTGCGTCGTGTCAAAGGAATGTTGCATGGTGTTGTACATATGTGCTGCGTGAAACATCAAAGGTTTGTTCAATGGAGTGTGGTGTGTTGCGTGCACAAAATGCACTACACACCGGGAGCACAAATACTCTACTGTGGGGAGTACAAGTATACTACACTGGAGAGTATAGGTGTACCACAATGGAGGGGAGGGGTACAAGTTGGGTCAATAAAATCATTAAACCTCAACATGAGATCTATTTTTGAAGTTCCCGATGTGAGGAGCACAATAGAGAAAATGCTTCATAGTTTAGGCGCGGTTCACAAGACATTTGGTTAGAGAAAATGGACTCACGAAAAGAGCACCCTAGGGTGATCTCCTATCCTCCCAAACACGTGGATAACCCATAAAACTCCTTGCTTTTTATAAGATGCATCAAACTCTTTGCTGACGACAAGTGATGTGAGATGCACCACTTATCGCCGTGAAACAGCTTAAAAGTTAAAACAAACTTCCGCAGAAGGATTCTTAACCAGGGATTTCGACACAGTTGATATGTATCGCCTGCTACGAGCGCTGGCCAACCCTATTTGGTGCATAGATCGCGACTTCGCGACCGAGCGCGTACCCCCCCCCCTTCCCCCGCGGCACGCAACCGCTACATATATTTAGTCCAACCCATTAGCTCTTTCCATTTCTAGGAAGGTTCTAGAACCTTCCCAAACCGGCCTTTTATTTCTTTGTGTGTTCTTTCTGCATTTTTCATTTTACATCTTTCCTCTCCTTTTTTTCATTTTGGTGTTTCCTTTTTCTTTTTCTTCCCTCTTATAGTTTTTTCATGCTTGTTTTTCCTTTTATCTTTAAAATTTCTTATCTTTTACATTTTTCATTATTTTTTTCAAATCGTGAGCATTTTAATTAATCATGAATATTTTTTAATTTTGTGAACATTTTTTTAAATTTATTAAGTTTTTTTGAATTGTGAACTTTTCTAAAATTCATGAATTTCTTTAAATTGCGAACATTTTTTGAAAACAATGAACAATTTTAAAATTCATAAATTGTATTTAAATTGTGAAGATTTTTTAATTCACAAATATTTTCTTCAAATTAGTGAACATTTTAGAAATAGTGAACATTTTTTCGAATCTGCAAACATATTTTGAATCACGATCATTTTTTGGGAACTGGGGGACAATTTGAAATTCATGAAAAAGAAATCTTTTGACGATCATTTTCTGAAGTTGATAAATAATTTCTAACTGATGAAATTCTTTTCTAATGCATGGACATTTTTTTGGCATTTTTTTAAAAAATTCAACCTTCATGGACATTTTTTGAATTGCTGAACACTTTACAATTTTATGAAAATTTCACAAAAACATGAACATTTTTTATCCCCCAAATATATATTTCCAAAATCATGAACATTTTAGTGAACATGCAAACATTTTTTAAATAACAATTTTTATTGAATAACAGAATATTTAATGATTACTTAAACATGTTGTTTTCAAAATGAACATTTTTTGAATTTGAATAAAAATTTTAAAGCCTGAAATATTTTTTTAAAAGGAAAATAAATACTTGAATAACACTTTAAAATTTTATGAAAATTTTGCAAAAACTTGAACATTTTTTTATCCCCGAAATATATATTTTCAAAATCATGAACATTTTAGTGAACATGCAAACATTTTTAAATAACAATTCTTTTAATACCAGAACATTTAATGATTACTTAAACATGTTGTTTTCAACATGAACATTTTTTGAATTCGAATAATTTTTTGAAAGCCTAAAATATTTTTAAAAAAAGGAAAATACATAATTGAAAAAACAGGGCGCCCCTCACATGGTTTGGCCCGTAAGGCCGCGGTGGAGAAGCGAAAGTCCTACACCTAGGTAATTGTTCCAATTAATTATCCACGGGAGCTACTACCTCTCTCTCAGTTTACAGGGCGTGCGCGTGCCCTTAGGTCGTCAATTTGACCAACCTAATATAAGTCATATATTACAAAGAAATATATCAATATAAACTTCAGATGTTTTATTTTCAAACTCTATAATTTTTGTGTTGTATAGTTTATATTAAGGTGATAAAATTGACAACCTAGATATACGCGTTTATATTAAGATGATAAAATTGACAACTTAGGTATACGTGTAGGACTTGTAAAATGAGACGGAGGTAGTATATGCCGCTTCATGCGAGATGGCCAGCTATATGCCGCTTCATGCGAGATGCCCGGCCATTAGCACCGAGGGATCGAACCCAGGTCTCCTAAATGATTGGTAGCAATGCTAGCCACTGAGTCATCATGGTGTTCGTGGTAAAACGACAGGGGTCAACATACTTACTTAAGGTAAAAGAGCCAGTTTTTTCTACTGATTTTTCTGCTTTTTTTGTTTTTCCCGCCAGCTTTCTTCATTTCTTTCTATGTTTTCATTTTTTTTCTTCCTTTTCCATTGTTTTTGTTTCTTTTTCTTTGCTTCTTTCTCGGTTTTCATTTTTTATTTTTTTATTTTCTTTTGTTTGTTTCTTTCTCATTTTTAATCGGGATTTTCATTTTCTCTCTGTTTGCACAATTTTTCTTATATATTTTTGGTATATACCTAACACATTATTTCTAATACATGTTTAATGTTTTTAAATACGAGATCAATTTTTTAATACACGATCAATATTTTTTATAGACACTTAAAAATTTTCAAATGGTTGATTAACATTTTTCTAAAACATGAGAAACCTTTTCTATATACACATTTACATTTTTCAAACGCTTGGTTAATATGCTTTTGAAAAATCATGTAATGTTTTTTTTGTAATATATTTCTTTAGAATATTTGAAAGTATAAACAAAGTGAAATAAGAAAGCAAAAAATGCGAAGAATAAAAACAAGGTTGTAGGCCTGTGGCTCCCGTGCGCCTGGGCCGGCCAATCTTACGCATGCCTTCACGCGAGAGTTCCCTACGTCTTGCGTGAAGCGAGACATAGTGCCGCCCGTAATTATCTCTCCCCCCTGAATTTTAGGGGGTGGCCCCCTACCTACCCTAGTGTCCAATCCTAACCCCCAAGGTAGAACTGCATGTTGAAGAAATAAAATATACTCCCTCCGTTCCTAAATACTTATTTTTCTAGACATTTCAACAAGTGACTACATACGGAGCAAAATGAGTGAATCTACACTCTAAAATATGTCTACATACATCCGTATGTAGTAGTTATTTGAAATGTCTAGAAAGACAAATATTTAGAAACGGAGGGAGTATTACGTATCGAGCATTGCTCTGGGGTAGTGGGGGGTTGCGCGTTGCACCTCCTCCCAGTGCAAGAGCTATATATCGGTTGTAATGATTTGTATTTTTTCTTTAATTTTTTCATGTCTAACTCTTTTCTTCGGTGTTTTTCCAGTTTTCATTGGGATTTTCTATTCAACTTTTTGTGTTTCTTTCTCGTTTTTTGTTGATTTTCTATGATTTTTATTGTTACCCATGGTTTTCTAAAGTTGTTGTAGGTTTTTCTTTTTTCCAACACATGTCTAATTTTTACACACAATGTACATAATCTATATATCTGAAAAAATACTCATGTTTTAACATTTCTAAATACATGAGTAACAATTTTTTATATTTTTTGGTTCTGATGTCTACCTTTTTTTCATACACGCTGACACTGTCTGTGTACTTGTGAAACTTTTTTTATACATGTTTAACATTTTTTCTAAAATATGAATAACATTTGTTGTTTTTTTAGCGGATTAATATTTTTTGGTATTTTATGTTCTGATGTCTACTTGTTTTCATACACGCTGTGCACTTTTCATGTACGCTTGAATTTTATGTATATAAACATTAAACATTATGAAATACACAATAAGCATCTTTTAAAATATATGTTTTTATGTCTACCTTTTTCATACACATTACACAGTTTTTGCGTACAGCTGAAATATTTTTTATGCACATAAAACATTTTTCAAATACATATTCAACATTTTTCCAACACATGTTTTCAAACTTTTGTTAGAATGCGTTTAAATAATTTTCTAATACAGGTTGATTTTTAATGATATCGACATTTTTAAATACTATGTTAACAATTTTTACGCTACATTAACATTTTTTTTCAAACATACGTTTTGATGTCTACTTTGTTCATACACATGGTACATTTTTTAATACATGTTTAGTATTGTTTTTCAAATGCATGATTCGTGTTTCATTCAAATATATGTTTTTGAACATTTTCAAAATATGGGTTAACCATTTTTTTGTCATATTCACGATTTTTTTAAGTAAGTAAATGTTTTAAAAACATGAACAAAAAAAAGGAAACAGACTAATCTGCATGATATCGAACTCACGCGTGCCACTCCTCCCGAGCGTCAACCCACGTGGCCCATCTATGAGGCGGTATGCGGGCAAGGGCTTCTTCCAGCTCGCAATGAGCGGGACATAGTTGTGCCCTTTCTCCCAGCGAGTATCGTGCCAAATAGGGGCTCCCACGAGCGCTAAGGACGTGTTTGGTAGCTCGCATCCACCCCAATCAAGCCCATGGGGGAAGAATTTGTCCTGTTTGTTGGGTGGGTCGCATTGATAAGTTGGTCTGCACAAATCTTAAAGCACCTCTGGGCCTGGCTCCAGGAGAATGGCCGAATCGACCTTTTTTCAAAGCCAATCCTAAGCGATGCAACTCATGGCACGTGGGCGTCGGAGGCTGCACGTGAGGAGGCATTCTCGAGAAGTCGTGTTCTTTCCCAAAGAGGCGGCATAATTATCCTCACCTTCCCTCACCACTCTCTCCCCCTCTTCCCACTCTGACACTGGTGACGACGAGCAACGTGGTGATGGAGCTGCAAGGCGATCCTAGGCGTCGATCACCATATTCACCAGTGCACCGGCAGTACATCGACAATGGCAGTAAGCCCTCGACTCGAGTGTTACTGCATTCGATCCGCGGTTTAGATTGGATTGCCAGACTCGGTTCAAGCGTTATGAGAATATTGAATAGAAAGGGGGTTGGAGGATCGAATTTGCGCACTCAATTTGTTACATAACCGATGGATTCTAGGTTCATACAGTGGATTTTTTAGTACATGGGAGTTGGGGAGTGGGGGAAATCTACCTTACAAGCACCTATCCTAGACGCTTGCGACCTTGGAGGCGCTTCGAGCAGTGGGGGGGGGCACATCCTTCTTGTTGTCTTCCACCACCGCATCCACCACACCATCCACAATCTCCTCATCATTGTCTTCGTCCAGAACGATGGGTCTTGCATGGTCGCTTGGGGTCGGCGCCCTGGCCACCATATGCACCGCATCATGGTCATCCTTCGGCGCCACCATCGTCTTCATACATAACGATGTGGCCCGCTAGTCTTGACGAGCCATGTACCCCTTGTACTTGGCCCATATTGCTCTCTGACCAGCACCGCCGGACTCGGCCTGATCCATGGCCCAACATAGTATGTCGACTGACATAGGGCCTATCAGTGGGCCAGGAATCACCATCTTCAAATCCTCCATCGTCGCCTTCCTTACCATCACGTATGCGTCCTTGTGCATGTCCTCGGTGCTGGTGAAGTTAGAGCACACTTCCATGTTGTTCTCGAGCTTGGTTCGGTCATTGAGCGAGTAGCCAAGGAACAAAGCCCTCCATCCAATGCCCTAGGGGAAGGGGTTGGGGATAGGGTTCATGGTGATGGAGAGGTGGTAAAGCAGAGATGTGGAAGATGAGTGACAGTGAGAGACAAAAAGAGTTTGAGTCGATGGTGGGTAAGTAGGTGGCCTTTGGGTGGTAAATATAGAGGCTTTGGACAATAGGAATGAATGTTGATCATCTTTTGAACTTCGTGTTATTCATAATGCAAATCGAGACGGAGAACACGGAGGGCAAGGAGGTAGTGGTGCCCGGAGGCAAGGGCAAGGATGTGGTGGCGCCCGGAGACAAGGGCAAGGTGGTGGTGGAGCCCGGAGAAAATGGCAAGGAAGTGTTGCTGGCCTTAGAGAAGGGCAAGGAGGTGGCGCGAGCCTTAGAGAAGGGCAAGGAGGTGGTGCCGCCCTTAGACGACGACGTGGTGATGGAGGAGCCCCCTGAGCAACAAGCAGAGGAACTATGACCACTACCATGAGGCAGGATCAACCCACTTCTGCAAGGTGATCCTTGCCCCGAAGATGGAGTGTCTGCCTATGCCTCTAGACTTCACGAAGGATTTCCCCACCGTCTATGTGTTTGATTTGGTTTAAGATTGCTTGTTTCACTTTTGTACTCCCTTTGTCCCAAAATAAGGGTCTCAACTTTGTACTAAACTTGAGACACTTATTTTGAGACGAAGAGAGTACTATGTTAAACTTGTTCTTATGCTATCTATGTGTGTCTCTAGTTTGTTTTGTCTGCTCTAGTGTGTTAGTAACCCGACTACCTTGAATGGGAGATCACCATACAACACGTGTTGCATGTAAGCAAACAGCCTGGCCTGTGTTTCCCCCTAAACAAGCACGCAACCAAACAACATGCCTTCAGTTTCGTCGCATCCAGGCTAGAGGGTATGCTAGCAGCCAAACAATGTATAGATGTTTTTACCTTGCATATGCTCAACTAGGCTAACATGCAAAGTGGCAAAAAATGGTGCGAGCAACCAAACGCGTCATAAGGCTCCGACCGCCTACGTTATCTTGCAGTCGGCAAGGCCATTCAATTGAACTATGGGCACTGGCAGTGGCTAGTTTTGGGAACGTTCGAGAAGTTTCCGGCCTGCTTTTATTTTACTGTTGTTGTTGTTTTACTATTTTTTGTTTTTTCTATTTTTTGTGTTTCTTTTTTTCTTTTTCTTCCGTTATATTTCAAATTTCCACATATTTAAAAAAAGTTCAAAATTTTAAAGGTTGTTTGCGTTTTTATCAAAGCAAATCACGTTTTTTAAATTTTTTTTGGAATTTTAAATTTTGTACATAATTTCAAGAAATGTTGACAAATTTTTCAAAAAATGTTCACATTTTTGAAATAAATTTCACAGTTTCCAGAAGTTGTTTCTGGTTTAGAAAATTGTTCGGAACATTTTTGGTATTCATGTGAACATTTTTGAATTTGCGAACATTCTGTGAATTCATTACTTTTTTGAATTTCATGATTTTTTTTGAATTCTTGAACATTTATTTACACGACACTTTTTTGTATTCACGTGAGTGTTTTTTGAATTTCATGAATGTTTTTTGAATTCATGTTTTTTGGGTATTCGCGTGAACATTTTTTGTACTGGTCCACCCACCGCCGTAGGAGGACTTGCTTCTGCTCGCCTCGAGTTGGTGGAGGTACTGGTGCGGAAACAACTCGACCTGTCCGTGTCCAGGAGCGTGTGGTGCACGGGTGTGGGTCACGTCCGGGCGGCCGAAGCTCCCCGCGGAGCAGACGCGGTGTACTTTCGGCACCATCAACCGGACAAAAGGACTACGCGGTTTCTAGCAGTATGTATGTCATGGAGCCTCTCCGTGCTCCAAGAGATGGATGTTGCTTTCTCTTGCGGTTGCGCATCAGCAGGGCTCGTTTTCGCACGACCAGACTTTGCAGAGGGCTCGTTGAAATATACTGGAGTGGTACTATATATTTTCTGAATTTTCGCCTTAAATTCCTGCCGGGCTGCCTCATTCTTCATTTTAAGGACTTTTCTGTTACGGTCCTTGGTCAAGTTAATTCCACTTCTCGACGCAAAAAAAAGTTAATTCCGCTTCCTCATGGTCAATACTGGTTGGAAATATAATAGATCCCCAAGGGAATTGAATAGGAGCGAGGAATCTTACTACTTTCTTGTTTTGTTGCTAGAATCTAGAAACTAGTGGGTCTCTTTTCAAAGGTTGGATGCCTAAAACACTATCTATATCTATATCTATACTTTTATAAAAAAAATAGAGTTGGTGATAATGGTGTGCCTGCCATCTTGCAATATAGGCTGTTCGATTTATATCTGGCGGATAGGAACGAAGCTATGACAATTTTGCAAAAAGATGCCTACATTCCTCTCCACATTTGCAAATAAGGCTTCTCTTGTTCATTCTTTTCTCCCACAACATAAACTACTCATACAGATACATCTTAATTTTCCGTACAACGCGTGGGCATCTTGCTAGTAATAAGAAGAATGCAAGATCAATGTCATAATCGAGTTTGCACGGAAGGTTGCTTGGTTCTATGACCAAAGAAGGAAAGAGTATTTATAAGAGTTTTGAGGCATCTCCAACGGCAATTTGCAAATTTTTTCCCGCATATCGAACACGAATGTGGAAGGCCGCCATCCAACCGTAGCCGCATATATCCGGCTTTTTCTAAAAAAAATCAGTCCGCACAATCAAATAGCCGCGTACAAATGGTACACACGTTCAAATAGTCGCACATTAGTTCAAATTTTTAAAAGTAGTCCGCAGTTGCAAACCTGACCATGGCATCTCCGCATATGCTCTCACACATCTGTAGGTACTCGTCCCACGAATCAACGTCCGTGCCATATGCAAGCATCCGGGGTGCAGCCGTGCACTTTTGGTAACCACAGGCCAATCGTTTCCACGACGTCTTTCTTCATGATGAAGCAGACACCATAGCACCGGACGCCATGGTACAGACGATCGAAAATAGTCTTGCGCATTCGAAAACGCGGCGAAATGGTCAGCAACAGTGCATCCGGGACAAAGTAGTTGGTCATCAATGTCAAATGGCCATGCGCGCTGTTGCGGTTGAGCACTCGATGACCCTTGATCGAGCCCTTGAAATTGAGAACATGTTCCTCCGCACGCTCCGCGTCTTCAAGGACCGCCTGCATCATCGCCGTCTCATCAGAGTACTCCTCCTCGTCCGACGACTCAACATAGTGCTCGTATATGTACTACAAATCGGAATCCATTGCTAGAAAGAAGAAAGGAAACTGCTTTTAGCTCCGATGATTCATCCAACAGTTGCCGGGCATGGTGAGTATAACTGTAGCGGATGGTACATGGCAGAGCCATCGGAGGATAGGAGTCACGGAGGAGTAGATTCTACGACGTCTTTCTTCAGGATGAAGCACACACCATAGCACCGGACGCCATGGTACTGAAGGAAATATGCCCTAGAGGCAATAATAAAGTTATTATTTATTTCCTTATATCATGATAAATGTTTATTATTCATGCTAGAATTGTATTAACCGGAAACATAATATATGTATGAATACATAGACAAACAGAGTGTCACTAATATGCCTCTACTTGACTAGCTCGTTAATCAAAGATGGTTATGTTTCCTAACCATAGACGTGAGTTGTCATTTGATTAACGGGATCACATCATTAGGAGAATGATGTGATTGACTTGACCCATTCCGTTAGCATAGCACTTGATCGTTTAGTTTGTTGCTATTGCTTTCTTCATGACTTATACATGTTCCTATGACTATGAGATTATGCAACTCCCGTTTATCGGAGGAACACTTTGTGTGCTACCAAACGTCACAACGTAACCGGATGATTATAAAGGTGCTCTACAGGTGTCTCCGAAGGTACTTGCTGGGTTGGCGTATTTCGAGATTAGGATTTGTCACTCCGATTGTCGGAGAGGTATCTCTGGGCCCTCTCGGTAATGCACATCACTTAAGCCTTGCAAGCATTGCAACTAATGAGTTAGTTGCGGATGATGTATTACGGAACGAGTAAAGAGACTTGCCAGTAACGAGATTGAACTAGGTATTGAGATACCGACGATCGAACCTCGGGCAAGTAACATACCGATGACAAAGGGAACAACGTATGTAGTTATGCGGTCTGACCGATAAAGATCTTCGTAGAATATGTGGGATCCAATATGAGCATCCAGGTTCCGCTATTGGTTATTGACCGGAGACGTGTCTCGTTCATGTCTACATAGTTCTCGAACCCGTAGGGTCCGCACGCTTAACGTTTAGATGACAGTTATATTATGAGTTTATATGTTTTGATGTACCGAAGGTTGTTCGGAGTCCCGGATGTGATAACGGACATGACGAGGAGTCTCGAAATGATCGAGACATGAAGATTGATATATTGGAAGCCTATGTTTGAATATCGGAAGTGTTCCAGGTGAAATCGGGATTTTTCTGGAGTACCGGGAGGTTACCGGAACCCCCCGGGAGGTTAATGGGCCTTAGTGGGCCTTTACGGAGAAGAGGAGAGGCGGCCAGGGCTGGGACGCACGCCCCTCCCCCCTAGTCCGAATAGGACAAGGAGAGGGGGGCGGCGCCCCCCTTCCTTGCTCTCTCCCTCCTCTTTCCCCCTCCCAAGTCCTAATCCAACTAGGAAAGGGGGGAGTCCTACTCCCGATGGGAGTAGGACTCCTCCTGGCGCGCCCTCTCTCCTGGCCGGCCGCACCCCCTTGCTCCTTTATATACGGGGGCAGGGGGCACCCTAGAGACACAACAATTGATCAGTTGATCTTTTAGCCGTGTGCGGCGCCCTCCTCCACCATAGTCCACCTCGATAATACTGTAGCGGTGCTTAGGCGAAGCCCTGCGTCGGTAGAACATCATCATCGTCACCACGCCGTCGTGCTGACGAAACTCTCCCTCAACACTTGGCTTGATCGGAGTTCGAGGGACGTCATCAGGCTGAACGTGTGCAGAACTCGGAGGTGTCGTGCGTTCGGTACTTGATCGGTCGGATCTTGAAGACGTACGACTACATCAACCGCGTTGTGCTAACGCTTCCGCTTTCGGTCTATGAGGGTACGTGGACAACACTCTCCCCTCTCGTTGCTATGCATCACCATGATCTTGCGTGTGCGTAGGAATTTTTTTGAAATTACTACGTTCCCCAACAGTGGCATCCGAGCCTGGTTTTATGCGTAGATATAATATGCATGAGTAGAACACAAGTGAGTTGTGGGCGATATAAGTCATACTGCTTATCAGCATGTCATACTTTGGTTCGGCGGTATTGTTGGATGAAGCGGCCCAGACCGACATTACGCGTACGCTTACGCGAGACTGGTTCTACCGACGTGCTTTGCACACAGGTGGCTGGTGGGTGTCAGTTTCTCCAACTTTAGTTAAACCGAGTGTGGCTACGCCCGGTCCTTGAGAAGGTTAAAACGGCACTAACTTGACAAACTATCGCTCTAGTTTTGATGCGTAGGTAAGAACGGTTCTTGCTCAGTCCATAGCAGCCACGTAAAACTTGCAACAACAAAGTAGAGGACGTCTAACTTGTTTTTGCAGGGCATGTTGTGATGTGATATGGTCAAGACGTGATGAGATATAAGTTGTTGTATAAGATGATCATGTTTTGTTGAAGTTATCGGCAACTGGCAGAAGCCTTATGGTTGTCTCTTTATTGCATAAGATGCAAGCGCCAAATAATTGCTTTACTTTATCGCTATGCAATAGCAACAATTGCAAGAGCAATAGTTGGCGAGACGACCATATGACGACACATTGATATAGATCAAGATGATGGAGATCATGGTGTCATGCCAGTGACGATGAAAATCATGACGATGCTTTGGAGATGGAGATCAAAGGCACAAAATGATGATGGCCATATCATGTCACATATTTTGATTGCATGTGATGTTTATCTTTTATACATCTTATTTTGCTTAGTTCGACGGTAGCTTTATAAGATGATCTCTCACTAATTATCAAGGTACAAGTGTTCTCCCTGAGTATGCACTGTTGTGAAAGTTCTTCGTGCTGAGACACCACGTGATGATCGGGTGTGATAGGCTCTACGTTCAAATACAACGGGTGCAAAACAGTTGCACACGCGGAATACTCAGGTTAAACTTGACGAGCCTAGCATATAACAGATATGGCCTCGGAACACTGAGACCGAAAGGTCGAAAGTGAATCATATAGTAGATATGATCAACATAGTGATGTTCATCATTGAAACTACTCCATCTCACGTGATGATCAGACATGGTTTAGTTGATATGGATCACGTGATCACTTAGAGGATTAGAGAGACGTCTATCTAAATGAGAGTTCTTAAGTAATATGATTAATTGAACTTAAATTTATCACGAACATAGTCCTGGTAGTATTAGCATATCTATGTTGTAGATCAATAGCTTGCATTTAGCTCCCCTGTTTTATTTTTTTATATGTTCCTAGAGAAAACTAAGTTGAAAGATGTTAGTAGCAATGATGCGGATTGGATCCGTGATCTGAGGTTTATCCTCATTGCTGCACAGAAGAATTATGTCCTTGATGCACCGCTAGGTGACAAACCTATTGCAGGAGCAGATGTAGATGTTATGAGCGTTTGGCTAGCTCAATACGATGACTACTTGATAGTTTAGTGCACCATGCTAAAACGTCTTAGAATCGGTACTTCAAAGACGTTTTGAACGTCATGGACCATATGAGATGTTCCAGGAGTTGAAGTTAATATTTCAAGCAAATACCCGAGTTGAGAGATATGAAGTCTCCAACAAGTTCTATAGCTAAAAGATGGAGGAGAATAGCTCAAGCAGTGAGCATGCACTCAGATTGTCTGGGTACTACAATCACTTGAATCAAGTGGGAGTTAATCTTCCAGATAAAATAGTGATTGACAGAATTCTCTAGTCACCATCACTAAGTTAGTAGAACTTTGTGACGAACTATAATATGCAAGGGATAACGGAAACGATTCCCAAGCTCTTCGTGATGCTGAAATCAAACGAAGGTAGAAATCAAGAAAAGCATGAAGTGTTGATGGTAAAAACCCACTAGTTTCAAGTAAAGGGACAAAGGGAAGAAAGGGGAACTTCAATAAGAACGGCAAGCAAGTTGCTGCTCAAATGAAAAAATCCAAGTCTGGACCTAAGCTTGAAACTGAGTGCTTCTACTGCAAAGGGACTGGTCACTCGAAGCGGAACTACCCCAAGTAATTGGCAGATAAGCAGGATGACAAAGTGAACATAGGTATATTTGATATACATGTTATTGATGTGTACTTTACTAGTGTTTATAGCAACCCCTCAGTATTTGATACTAGTTTAGTTGCTAAGAATAGTAACTCGAAACGGGAGTTGCAGAATGAACAGAGACTAGTTAAGGGTGAAGTGACGATGTGTATTGGAAATGGTTCCAAGATTGATATGATCATCATCGCACACTCCCTATACTTTCGGGATTAGTGTTAAACCTAAAATAAATGTTATTTAGTGTTTGCGTTGAGCATGAATATGATTGGATCATGTTTATTGCAATACGGTTATTCATGTAAGTTAGAGAATAATTGTTGTTCTGTTTACATGAATAAAACCTTCTATGGTCATACACCCAATGAAAATGGTTTGTTGGATCTCGATCGTGGTGATACACATTTTCATAATATTGAAGCCAAAAGATGCAAAGTTAATAATGATAGTGCAACTTATTTGTGGCACTGTCGTTTAGGTTATATTGGTGTAAAGCGCATGAAGAAAATCCATGCTGATGGGCTTTTGGAATCACTTGATTATGAATCAGTTGATGCTTGCGAACCATGCCTCATGGGCAAGATGACTAAGACTCCGTTCTCCAGAACAATGGAGCGAGCAACAGATTTTCTAGAAATCATGCATACTGATGTATGTGGTCCAATGAATATTGAGGCTCGCGGCAGGTATCATTATTTTCTGATCTTCACAGATGATTTGAGCAGATATGAGTATATCTACTTGATGAAACACAAGTCTGAAACATTTGAAAAGTTCAAAGAATTTCAGAGTGAAATGGAGAATCATCGTAACAAAAAATAAAAGTTTCTACGATATGATCGCAGAAGTAAAATATTTGAGTTACGAGTTTGGCCTTCAGTTAAAACAATGTGAAATAGTTTCACTACTCACGCCACCTGGAACACCACAGTGTAATGGTGTGTCCGAAAGTCGTAACCATACTTTATTAGATATGGTGCGATCTATGATGTCTCTTACCAATTTACCACTATCGTTCTGGGGTTATGCATTAGAGACAGCTACATTCACGTTAAATAGGGCACCATCTAAATCCGTTGAGACGACACCGTACGTACTATGGTTTGACAAGAAACCTAAGCTATCGTTTCTTAAAGTTTGAGGTTGCAATGCTTATGTGAAAAAGTTTCAACCTGATAAGCTCAAACCCAAATCGGAGAAGTGCGTCTTCATAGGATACCCAAAAGAAAATGTTGGGTACACCTTCTATCACAGATCCGAAGGCAAGATATTCATTGCTAAGAATGGATCCTTTCTAGAGAATGAGTTTCTCTCGAAAGAAGTGAGTGGGAGGAAAGTAGAACTTGATGAGGTAACTGTACCTTCTCCCTTATTGGAAAGTAGTTCATCACAGAAATCTGTTCCTGTGACTACTACACCAATTAGTGAAGAAGTTAATGATGATGATCATGTAACTTCAGATCAAGTTACTACCAAACCTCGTAGGTAAACCAGAGTGAGATCCGCACCAGAGTGGTACGGTAATCCTGTTCTGGAGGTCATGTTACTTGACCATGACGAACCTACGAACTATGAGGAAGCGATGATGAGCCCAGATTCCGCGAAATGGCTTGAGGCCATGAAATATGAGATGAGATCCATGTATAAGAACAAAGTATGGACTTTGATTGACTTGCTCAAAGATCGGTGAGCCATTGATATTAAATGGATCTTCAAGAGGAAGACGGACGCTGATAGTAGTGTTACTATCTACAAAGCTAAGAATTGTCAAAAAAGGTTTTCGACAAGTTCAAGGTGTTGACTACGATGGGAGTTTCTCACTCGTATCCATGCTTAAGTCTGTCCGAATCATGTTAGCAATTGCCACATTTTATGAAATCTGGCAAATGGATAAACAAAACTACATTCCTTAATGGATTTATTAAAGAAGAGTTGTATATGATGCAACAAGAAAGTTTTGTCAATCCTAAAGGTGCTAACAAAATATGCAAGCTCCAGCGATCCATCTATGGACTGGTGCAAGCATCTCGGAGTTGGAATATACGCTTTGATAAGTTGATCAAAGCATATAGTTTTATACAGACTTGCAGTGAAGCCTGTATTTACAAGAAAGTGAGTGGGAGCACTACAACATTTCTGATAAGTATGTGTGAATGGCATATTGTTGATCGGAGATAATGTAGAATTATTCTGCAAAGCATAAAGGAGTGTTTGAAAGGAGTTTTTCAAAGAAAGACTTCGGTGAAGCTGCTTACATATTGAGCATCAACATCTATAGAGATAGATCAAGACGCTTGATAAGTTTTTCAATGAGTACATACCTTGACAAGATTTTGAAATAGTTCAAAATGGAACAGTCAAAGAAAGAGTTCTTGCCTGTGTTACAAGGTGTGAAACTGCGTAAGACTCAAAGCCATAGTCATTCCCTATGCCTCAGTCATAGGTTCTATAAAGTATGCCATGCTGTATACTAGATCTATTGTATGCCCTACCACTGATTTGGCAAGGGAGTACAATAGTGATCTAGGAGTAGATCACTGGACAGCGGTCAAAATTATCCTTAGTGGAATAAGGATATGTTTCTCGATTATGGAGGTGACAAAAAGGTTCGTCGTAAAGGGTTACATTGATGCAAATTTTGACACTGATCCAGATGACTCTAAATCTCAATCTGGATACATATTGAAAGTGGGAGCAATTAGTTAGAGTAGCTCCGTGCAGAGCATTGTTGACATAGAAATTTGCAAAATACTTACGGATATGAATGTGGCAGACCCGTTGACTAAACTTCTCTCACAAGCAAAACATGATCACACCTTAGTACTCTTTGGGTGTTAATCACATAGCGATGTGAACTAGATTATTGACTCTAGTAAACCCTTTGGGTGTTGGTCACATGTCCATGTGAACTATGGGTGTTAATCACATGGTGATGTGAACTATTGGTATTAAATCACATGGCGGTGTGAACTAGATTATTGACTCTAGTGCAAGTGGGAGACTGAAGGAAATATGCCCTAGAGGCAATAATAAAGTTATTATTTATTTCCTTATATCATGATAAATGTTTATTATTCATGCTAGAATTGTATTAACCGGAAACATAATACATGTGTGAATATATAGACAAACAGAGTGTCACTAGTATGCCTCTACTTGACTAGCTCGTTGATCAAAGATGGTTATGTTTCCTAACCATAGACATGAGTTATCATTTGATTAACAGAATCACATCATTAGGAGAATGATGTGATTGACTTGACCCATTCCGTTAGCATAGCACTTGATCGTTTAGTTTGTTGCTATTGCTTTCTTCATGACTTATACATGTTCCTATGACTATGAGATTATGCAATTCCCGTTTACCGGAGGAACACTTTGTGTGCTACCAAACATCACAACGTAACTGGATGATTATAAAGGTGCTCTACAGGTGTCTTCGAAGGTACTTGTTGGGTTGGCGTATTTCGAGATTAGGATTTGTCACTCCGATTGTCGGAGAGGTATCTCCGGGCCCTCTCGGTAATGCACATCACTTAAGCCTTGCAAGCATTACAACTAATGAGTTAGTTGCGGAATGATCTATTACAAAACGAGTAAAGAGACTTACCGATAACGAGATTGAACTAGGTATTGAGATACCGACGATCGAATCTCGGGCAAGTAACATACCGATGACAAAGGGAACAACGTATGTAGTTATGCGGTCTGACCGATAAAGATCTTCGTAGAATATGTGGGAGCCAATATGAGCATCCAGGTTCCGCTATTGGTTATTGACCGGAGACGTGTCTCGGTCATGTCTACATAGTTCTCGAACCCGTAGGGTCCGCACGCTTAACATTTCGATGACAGTTATAGTATGAGTTTATATGTTTTGATGTACCGAAGGTTGTTCGGAGTCCCGGATGTGATCACAGACATGACGAGGAGTCTCGAAATGGTGGAGACATGAATATTGATATATTGGAAGCCTATGTTTGGATATCGGAAGTGTTCCGGGTGAAATTGGGATTTTTCCGGAGTACCGGGAGGTTACCAGAACCCCTCGGGAGGTTAATGGGCCTTAGTGGGCCTTTACGGTGAAGAGGAGTGGCGGCCACGGCTGGGTCGCACGCCCCTCCCCTAGTCTGAATAGGACAAGGAGAGGGGGGTGGCGCCCCCCTTCCTTCCTCTCTCCCTTCTCTTTCCCCCTCCCAAGTCCTAATCCAACTAGGAAAGGGGGGAGTCCTACTCCCGGTGGGAGTAGGACTCCTCCTGGCGCGCCCCCTCTCCTGGCCGGCCGCACCCCCTTGCTCCTTTATATACGGGGGCCGGGGGGCACCCTAGAGACACAACAATTGATCAGTTGGTCTTTTAGCCGTGTGCGGTACCCCCTCCATCATAGTCCACCTCGATAATACTGTAGCGGTGCTTAGGCGAAGCCCTGCGTTGGTAGAACATCATCATCGTCACCACGCTGTCATGCTGACTAAACTCTCCCTCAACACTCGACTGGATCGGAGTTCGAGGGACGTCATCAGGCTGAACGTGTGCAGAACTCGGAGGTGCCGTGCGTTCGGTACTTGATCGGTCGGATCTTGAAGACGTACGACTACATCAACCGCGTTGTGCTAACGCTTCCGCTTTCGGTCTATGAGGGTACGTGGACAACACTCTCCCCTCTCGTTGCTATGCATCACCATGATCTTGCGCGTGCCTAGGAATTTTTTTGAAATTACTACATTCCCCAACAGGTACAAATGATCGAAAATAGTCTTGCGCATTCGAGAACGCGGCGAAATGGTCAGCAACAGTGCATCCGGGACAAAGTAGTCGGTCATCAATGTCAAATGGCCATGCACACTGTTGCGGTTGAGCACTCGATGACCCTTGATCGAGCCCTTGAAATTGAGAACATGTTCCTCCGCACTTTCCGCGTCTTCAAGGACCGCCTGCATCATCGCCATCCCATCAGAGTACTCCTCCTCGTCCGACGAACCGTCCGACGACTCAACATAGTGCTCGTATATGTACTACAAATCGGAATACATTGCTAGAAAGAAGAAAGGAAACTGCTTTTAGCTCCGGCGATTCATCCAATAGTTGCCGAGCATGGTGAGTATAACTGTAGCGGATGGTACATGGCAGAGCCATCAGAGGATAGGGGTCACGGAGCAGTAGCAGGGTGGAGCCCTGCTAGAGCGTTGGAGGTGATGAGGACGTAGAGTTCCGGCAGGGGTGTGGCGTGGCGACCGGGGTGGTGGAGCGGCGACGAAGGCAAAAGAGAAAGTGGGGAGGATGGAAGCATGGGGTTCGGGAAGGGTTTTGGGTGGGCCAGGGGTGTCAGAATCCCACGTGTCTGGTGTCCGGACTCCCGCAAAGCTCCCTCACTTTTGTCTCCGATTTACGGGAGAAAACACGTCTGAACTGTGCCGCGGACCAATACAAGACTGCGTTGGATGGCTTCCATGGTCCAGACAGCGCGGTCCGGACGCATGCGGGCGGTTTGCCGGTCCGCCTTGGAAATGCCCTAATGGGGAAGTTCTTATGAGATGCAGTGCAAATAAATTTACATTTATTCTAAAAGGAGGATGACCCTCGGCCTGTTCATCAGGGCGATGCACACAACCATTTTATCAATTATTCACATAGACCTTACATAGAATATATCGATAAATCTGAAGTCACCTTCTTTGACAATAACAGTTGCTACTCCTATGAAGTGATAAAGGGGGTGCACATGACTAGGGTCGCCTGCCCTAACCTTGCACCAACACCGAACATCAAAACCGAGGCCCCAACCAAGCCGTTCAACAGTGGGTCGAGAGCACAAATCGGTCCAGTGTACTCTTAGGGGCACCACATGCGCACACTTCACAGGCCGCCGCCACCATCTTCCCTTGATCCCTCTTCAGAACTAGTATCAATGTATTGACCTTGCCAGGCCTGTTGTCGACGTCGCCATGATGCCAAACAATGCCACCTCCCTATGTGCGTCAATCACCACGCATTCATCATCGAGACCCTGTGACGTCACGCCGCCGGGACTCCATGTTAGGCGTCACAAGCAACGTCGTTCCACCGATGAAACCGTCCACTGGTCCCTCAAGCTGAGGAACACCTCCAAGAATGATGTCCCCACGGGAGGAACAACACATGAGCGCTGCCATAGTCCGATGAACTGGTCATGGGTTTCCCCTGGAGGTAGAGCAAGGAAGTGGGAGCTTCACCTCGATGATGCCTTCAAGAAGGAAACGACGCCAAGGGTGTCGCCATCACTGGCTCCGACCACCGGCTGAAGACAAGGTCTTCACCCGGATCTGCCCCACGAGATTCCAACCGACATCGTGTGCACTGATTAAGACCACTTTCAAAGCCCCAGATCTTGCTGCACAGATCCGACGACTACCCACAGCAGCACTGCCACCGCGGAATCCCTGACATCCCGGCCATTGTTGGCGAACGCCACTACTGGAGCCTAAGGACGGGCTGCCACCCCAACTCTCCAAACCGCGAGATTGCCGAGAAGGATCCCGGTCCTGCTCGTCATAGTCGATGATCCGAACCAGCCGGAGCCAAAGCCACAAGATCGTTGGTACAACTCCGCTTGGACATGGCACCACCACACCATGCTGTCAAGGACCGCCTGAGCTTCACCGAGCGTCACCGCCTCGGGATCTAGGATGAACGTCACTGCCACCACTAGCCATGTCCGGCCACACTCTCCTACCTTTGATCGAAGCCCACCACCAGCACACCAAGCGCCGGCCGGAGGGCCGCGCCCATGCTGCCCGTGGATTCGGGAGAGGGAGGAGAGGCCCTCAGTCGCCGCAGTCACACGAACGGGCTTTGCCCGATGCCGACCACCGACGGCTACGGAGGGAGGGGGTCGCTGTCGTCGGAGGTTGAGGCCTCCATTGTCGCCCTCGAGGGGGCGACGCAAGAGGATAGCAGGTCACGAGATGGAGATAATTTACATAATAATAATTTAGGTTTTACAAAGTTGTAGTAAGCATGCATCAATTAATTTGGATCAGAGGGAGTAATAATAATTTCTCCAAGTCAAAATATGTCGACAGAAAAGCTCAACGAATTGGGTAAAAATTTGCATGCCGAAAGTTCAGACGGAGTCTAGTACGTTTGAAAGTATCACAAAGTTGCAAATCAAACAAATTCTTCACAAGTTTATGCCATCATTCTCAGGCTAGGAATTAGGGCATCTCCGACACACACTGTATTTGTTTATGGATTGGTCTGGACTGGTCCGCGTACAGTGTTATGGGAGATGGTCATCCAACTTTGTCTCCTAGACGTCTGTTCCTAAAAAAAAATAAGTCTGCGAGCTCAAAATAATAGTGTATCAAATCTTTGATTAGTGAAAATATTCAAATGCGACAGTAATTCTAACTCTAATTTTACAATCTAACTAAGTTTTCAAATATATAGTCCAACTTAAACTCAAGTCGCACATATGTTCGAATTGTCCCCTAAATGTCCGTCTCTATTTTTTCTAAGTCCACGAGCTCAAAATAATAGCATATAAAATATTTGATTAGTGAAAATATTCAAATGCGCCAATAGTTCTAATTCAAATATTACAATCCGACTAAAATTTAAAATAAATAGTCAACTTGAATTCAACTCGTACATATGTTCTAATCGTCCCCTTTAAGCGCCCACAGATGCTCAATCAAATATTCCTCCAGCTGCTCATGAGTAGCTCGATGTTGAATTTGTTGCTGCATTTGAACAAACTCATCAAACGTGGCTGGATTCTGATCTAGAAATTGTATAGGATCATTCATGTACTCAAATTTCAGACTCTAGCAACATCTAGACTCTAGGAACATCTTCACCCTCATTCTCCACGGTCATGTTGCGCATGATCATATAACATGTCATCACCTCCCATAAGGTCTTCGGATCTCAATGTTTTGCGGATCCACGAGCACCTAAACATGCTTGGAGCACTTCAAATGCCCTCTCCACATTGTTTCTAGTTCCTTCTTACCTTTGGGCAAACTGAGATCTTTCTGACCAACTGACCCAGAGACGGTCATCACGAAGGTAGCCCACGGAGGATAGATACCGTCAACTAGATAGTGGCCCATGCGTTGTAATGATTTCTATTGATAGTATAGTTGCAAGGAGGAGCTTACTTTTCAGTCAACCTAGCAAACAATGTAGCCTACTGCAGCACATTGATGTCATTATGAGACCGGAGCATGCCAAAAAAAGCTTTGGGGCAGTTCTTTCATTTTCAGTGCATGGAATCACATGATATCTGAGCAAATCTGGCCACCCTCTTTCTTCGGGCATTGCCCAGAGACTCTTGATGTCTGTGACAGTTGGTTCCCTCAAGTACTAAGGTCAAACACCTCGACCATTGCAGTAGCAAATCTAACCATGGCGTCTCTGCATGTACTCTCATACATCTGGAGGTACTTGTCCTACGAATCTACGGCCGTGCCATATGCAAGTATCTGAAATGCAGTCGTGCACTTATAGTAATCAAAGAACCCAATCCTTTCTACGACATCCTTGTTCAAGATGAAGTAGCCATCGTAGGACAGGGTGCAATTGTAGAGGTGATCGAAGACATTTATTTGCCCGAAAGCGCTGACAAAAATTGTCCGCGAATAGGGCATTGGGGACAAAGTAGTCGTCCACATTGTCAAATGCCTTACGATTCAGCACTCGATGAACCTTGGTCGATCCCTTGAAAGTAAGAGCATGCTCTTCCTTACGTTAGCGCCTACAATGACCGCCTGCATCATCGCCCTTTCATCCGCATAATTCTCCATGTGGGACAACTCAACACAGTGCTCGTACATGTACTCCATGCCCGAATCCATTGCTTCACAGAAGGGACAAAAATATTATCACCGCCATTTTACCAAACACTTGTCAGGCATAGTGACCCCCCATAGGGGCGGATGGTACCTGCGGTGGACGAACGAGAGGTGTGGACCAGTGGCGTGGCTATCTAGTGGAGTGACGGAGGCGGTGGAGGTCCGGAAATGGATTATCGGGGGGCTAGGGCGATAGAGTGGCGACGTCGGCAAGGGAGGAAGAAGATGTCGAGAAGGAGGGAACAAATGGAGACGTGGGGTCCATGTGTGGTTTTTGGTGGGTTGGGGTGTCGGAGTCCCACGTGATGACGGTCCATACTCCCACAAAGCCCCTTTAGCTTGCTTCCGTTTTTTCGGGAAAACGAACAAGGGGATTGGTCCATGGACCGATGCGGGGCGCTGTTGGATGGCAAACTGCGTCGGAACAATGCAATCCAGATGTATACGGGCGATTTAAAGGTCCACTTTGAGGATACCCCCAGTTTGTTTTTTTTACTTGGAACTAAAACACATGTGTTGTGCGACCACAAACGCCACCGAAGGCACTGTTTGAGTCTCCGCTCCTTTTCCGTCCCAGCCCGCGCACTCATGGCATCTTGAACGCCAAAACTTAAGCTGCTCATGAGTTGCTCGATGCCGAATTTGTTGATTTAATTGGACAAACCTATCAAATATGATTGAATTCTGACGTGGAAGTTGGATAAGATCACCCATGTTCTCAAATTCCAGACCCTCGATAGGATCTTCACCCTCATCCTCCATGATCATGTTGTGCATGGTAACACGACATGTCATCACCTCCTACAAGGTCTCTGGATCCCATATTTTTGCAGTTCCTCAAACAACTGCAAAACAGACTTGGGGTACTCGAAATGCCCTATCCACATCATTTCTAGCTTCTTCTCGTCCTTTGGCAAAGTGAGCTTTTTCCTGACCGACTAACACAGAGATGGTCTCGACGAAAGTCACCCATAGAGGGTAGATACTGTCAACCAGGTACTAGCCACGTATTAGTCATGCCCATTGACAATATATTTGCACGGAGGAGTTTGTCCTTCTGTCAACCTAGCAAACAATGGAGACCGCTGCAATATATTGATGTCATTGCGAGAAACAGACATGCCAAAGAAAGATTGCCAAATCCAGAGGTCCTGTGATGCAACAGCTTCAAGAATGATGGTGAGCTTCTTAACATGGCCCTGATGTTGCCATTGTAGAGCATATGGGCAGTTCTTCCATCTGAAGTGCATGCAATCAAGAGATCCGATGACCATCCTCTTATTTCCGAGAGTGTCATGAGCCTTTCGGTGTCTGTAACAATTGGTTCTCTCAAGTACCAAGGTCCAGACACTCTGACTGCAATAGCAAATCTGACCATTGAGTCTTCGTACACGCTCTTAGACTTCCGGAGGTACTCGACCGATGAATTTGTGGCCATGGCATATGCAAGCATCCGCAGTGCAACCGTGCACCAGAGAATCCGGTTCTTCCTATGACATCCTTCTTCAAGATGAATTAGCATGGTAGGCCTGGACACCATTGCAAAGACCATCAAACACATTTCCCCGAATCTGAAAGGGTCGGCGAAAATTGTGTGCAAATAGGGCATATGGGTAAAGTAGTCGCCCATTAACATGAAATGCCCTTGTGCCCTGTTCCGATTCAACACTCGGTGACCATTGATCAATCCCTTGAAATTGAAGAAAATGCTCTTTCTGCACGCTCCGGGTCTCCAAGGACCGCCTGCATTATCGCCATTTCATCTGCATACTCATCCTTGTCGATCTTCGTTCGTCTGCGTTCATGTGTCCACGGGTTGGACCCATTCGATCTATGCTTTTCTTCATCGACGACGGTTGTTGCTCTCGTGTGGTCCTTTGGGGTCTTGACACGACTACTTCCTCACTATCTATGCTCTGTGGCTCGCTCCAGCGCTTGTTGCCCTTGTCAGGTAGTTTACGAACATGGATTTGATTTTTTTTAATCTCATGTTCTTTGTACTGTCACGATGTTTGATAAATAGACTGGACGCTTCTAGAAAAAATACAATCAAGGAGTTGTTAAATTTTCTCGCAAACAAAAAAAAAGAAATTGTTAAATTGTTTGGTGAAAAGCAGAACTTGAAGAGCATGCGCGTGGACAGCACTGTCCCCGTCTCCCCTGCTTTCCCGTCCCACTCGCCGAACCCACCGTAAATTTCCCGCAACAATCATGGGCCAGACGCAGAGAGACAGACATGCAGCGTTCATCGGCCCGGAGACCCGTTCCGTTTGACCCCTGAATCCACGCTCCTTTCCCCAAACCAGAGCAAAGCACCCGCTTAATTCCCTTCCCCTCGCTCGCTCCCACACGTCGCGCCTCCCCTCTTCCTCCCTCGCTCGGATCCACCACCGCTCCTACCTAAAAATCTCGCCACCTTCCATGAAATCGGCCACCCCCAAGGACAGAATACCGCCACTTCCATGAAAGTATCGCATCGGAGTCGGACCCACGTACCCACGACGCGTCAACGACGGCCCCCCACGCGCTTCCTTCCCGGAAAATGCCGGTGCGAAGAGCCGCGTGCTAATATATAGGCACGGCGGAGCTGGTGGTGGTGGTGGGAGATCGGAGAGGGCTTCCTTGGTTGGTTTGACAGGGAGAGCAAGCAGGGACGCCCGCCATGGAGAGCTACCTCAACGAGAACTTCGGGGGCGTCAAGCCCAAGCACTCGTCCCACGAGGCGCTGGGCCGATGGCGCAAGGTCGTCGGCGTCGTCAAGAACCCCAAGCGCCGCTTCCGCTTCACCGCCAACCTCGGCAAGCGCTCCGAGGCCGCCGCCATGAAGCGGACCAACCAGGTACGCACGCACGCACATACATACGCCTCCCCGTCCTCGATTTCCATCTACGGTAGTAATTTCGCCGGAGAACCAAGAACTCTTTCTTTTTATTTGCGAAAGGGAGAACCAAGAACTCTGGAACGGAGAATTAATTTTTGGTTGGAGAACCAAGAACTCTAGAAGAGAATCAATTTAATTCGCCCTTTTGCATCTCTCATGTATTGTTTTCTGTCGCGGTCGCTCGCGCCTGCCATTGTCAGGCGTTTCCCCCAACCTTTGGTTGGCACGCATAGAAAGCGCAGGCTGCACATGCCATAGTTGGTAGTAGAGCATATACCTTCTTATCAGAAAATTGTGATGCAGAGGTTCGTCCCAAAAAGCAAACATTAGTTAGGCCATGACACTAGACATCTGAGAGGGCAATGGCAAATAATATACACAGATCTTGATCTGCAATGCACCTATAGTTGTTCGACGCATCTGTTTGGAGCGAGTCTGTAATTATTATTCTGTGTTGTTTAGAGTGAAATTATATCACTGTCATTAATGCACGTATGTCAAAAGTTTCAGAATAGGCCTTGTTGTTAAGAAAATCAAGATACCGTATGTAGTAAAATATAACCAAAAGTTACTACTTTTCCTGCACTATATACTTTTGGATTTCTATGTAGTGTATCAAACTTGCCATAGTTGATTTTTGCCATTTGCTAGAACAATTATCAGATGAATGAAGTAGGCCTAGAGCCTTGTGAAAAACGCAGCATTGCGTGACGTGGATGCTTCTAGCGGATCTTTTTTTGTTAAAAAAGGGAATCTCCATTATGGATTATTTTATTCTAGAAGAACACAATCCTATATTTTTGGTCTTCTCTGATGGTCTGACCACGGGTTGTCGTCTTTTTAAATACTACTCCCTCCGTTCCTAAATACTTGTCTTTCTAGGCATTTCAACAAGTGACTACATACGAAGCAAAATGAGTGAATCTACACTCTAAAATATGTCTACATACATCCGTATGTAGTAGTCATTTAAAATGTCTAGAAAGACAAATATTTAGGAACGAAGGGAGTAGATGATACTCCGCACGTTGTTGCGGGAATATTTGCAATACATTTCGATGATATGTGATTTCTATGGAACGTGAATGGTGATACTACGAAAACTAAAATTGCAAATCCATATGCTTTATTGTGTTTGATTAATGTATTGTAAAATATCTAATATATGTTTACATGTTGAGGTGGACATTTTCATATGCATGAATGCATGTTGTGGTGGGCCTTTTGCCATGCATGTTGCTTGATGATGTGGCATGCTTGCATGTTGAGAGAAATATGTTAGTGGGGCTAGCTATTTAGATATAGAAGATCTGGTGGAGTTGTTTTTTTGCTGCTGCAACTCCTGTGAATATAAAGTTATAAACCAACAAAGTTGCCCTTCAATAAACAAGTGGATTCTAGTTATAGCTGCTGCAACTGTCATTTCTCTCTGGTGCTTTTTACTACTCCCTCCGTTCCTAGATATAAAATGTTTTAGCTTTTCTCTATCTATTTTCTCAGATTCGCATGCATCTAGAAGCGTTTTAGTGTGTTTATTCACTCATTTTAATCCGTATGTAGTCCATATTGCAATATCTAAAACATCTTATAATTAGAAACGGAGGGAGTACATCTGTATGCCATGTTCAGCTTCAAGCAATCTGAGAACAGTTGTTATTCTTGAGACTGACTCCACACTAATACCTATTTCAGGAGAAGCTGCGTGTTGCTGTGCTTGTTTCAAAGGCTGCGCTTCAGTTCATCCATGGTATGATGATACCAGAGCGTACAATAATTATCCCTTTCCTTCTGGATTTCAACCAGTCAATCTTACCACCAACACAATTTCACAGGCCTCGCTCCCCAGAGCGAGTACACAGTCCCTGCTGCTGTCAAGGCAGCAGGCTATGGCATCTGTGCTGAGGAACTGAGCTCTGTTGTCGAGAGCCACGACATCAAGAAGTTGAAAGCACATGGCGGCACTGAGGGCCTCTTATCAAAGGTGTCTACCTCAGAGTCGGATGGCGTCAGCACATCCAAGGACAAGCTTGCATCCCGGCAGGAGATCTTTGGCATCAACAAATTCGCCGAGACGGAGGCCCGCAGCTTCTGGGTCTTTGTCTGGGAGGCGCTCCAGGACATGACACTCATGATCCTTGCTGCATGTGCCTTCTTCTCGCTTGTCGTCGGCATTGCCACCGAGGGGTGGCCCAAGGGCGCGCATGATGGCCTCGGCATCGTGGCTAGTATTCTTCTGGTTGTGTTTGTCACTGCGACAAGCGACTACCGGCAATCCCTGCAGTTCAAGGACCTTGACAAGGAGAAGAAGAAGATCACGGTGCAGGTCACCCGGAGTGGGTACCGGCAGAAGCTCTCGATATACGAGCTTCTCGTTGGTGACATTGTGCACCTTTCCATTGGTGATCAAGTACCAGCTGACGGTTTGTTCGTATCAGGATTCTCATTGCTGATTAATGAATCAAGCCTGACTGGGGAGAGTGAACCAGTTGCTGTCAATGCCGAGAACCCATTCCTTTTGTCAGGAACTAAAGTGCAGGATGGTTCTTGCAAGATGCTTGTGACAACAGTCGGCATGAGGACTCAATGGGGTAAACTCATGGCCACCCTCAGTGAAGGAGGGGATGATGAGACGCCATTGCAGGTCAAGCTGAACGGCGTTGCAACCATCATTGGCAAAATAGGCCTCGTCTTTGCTGTTGTCACATTTGCAGTGCTCACTGAAAGCCTGTTCCGACGCAAGATCATGGATGGCTCGTACTTGAGTTGGAGTGGAGATGATGCACTGGAGCTGCTTGAGTTCTTTGCTATTGCTGTTACCATTGTTGTCGTAGCAGTTCCTGAAGGCTTACCGCTCGCCGTGACCTTGAGCCTTGCTTTTGCCATGAAGAAGATGATGAATGACAAGGCACTTGTCCGACACCTGGCAGCCTGTGAGACCATGGGCTCAGCAACCTCCATTTGCAGCGACAAGACTGGCACACTCACAACGAATCACATGACTGTCGTCAAGGCTTGCATCTGTGGCAAAATTAAAGAAGTGGATAAATCTTCAAACACCAAGAGCTTATTCTCTGAGCTACCGGATTCTGTCATGACAATGCTCTCGCAGTCCATATTTAACAACACTGGTGGCGATGTTGTCATCAACCAGGATGGCAAACGCGAAATACTGGGCACACCAACAGAGACAGCAATTCTAGAGCTTGGCCTGTCACTCGGTGGAGATTTCCAGGCAGTGCGAAAAGCAACCACCCTCCTCAAAGTCGAGCCATTTAACTCAGCGAAGAAGAGAATGGGAGTGGTCATCCAGCTGCCAGGGGGCGCATTCCGTGCTCACTGCAAAGGTGCATCAGAGATCATATTGGCATCTTGCAGCAAGTACCTGAATGATCAAGGCAATGCCGTCCCCCTTGACAGTGCAACTATTGCTCACTTGAATGCCACGATCGAGAGCTTTGCAAATGAGGCACTTCGCACTCTGTGCCTTGCTTACATTGAAGTTGCACAAGGGTTCTCAGCTAATGATGCGATTCCTGAAGAGGGGTACACATGCATTGGCATTGTTGGGATTAAAGACCCAGTGCGCCCGGGTGTGAAGGAATCCGTCGCCATCTGCAGGTCAGCCGGTATTACTGTCAGGATGGTCACAGGCGACAACATTAACACAGCAAAGGCAATTGCCCGGGAATGTGGCATTCTGACTGAAGGTGGTCTTGCCATTGAAGGCCCAGATTTTAGAACTAAGAGTGCAGAAGAAATGTTCAAATTGATACCAAAGATACAGGTATGTTTACTGCTGTTGCCATTTATCTTGCCTATCATTTCTGGATTTCATTTGTCAACATACTGTTGTTATATGTATCATATCAGGTAATGGCTAGGTCTTCACCACTTGACAAGCACACCTTAGTGAAGAATCTCCGGACTACACATGAAGAAGTTGTTGCGGTGACTGGTGACGGGACAAATGATGCACCTGCACTTCATGAGGCTGATATTGGACTTGCGATGGGCATTGCTGGAACTGAGGTATTTTCACAGAGCAAAAATTATTAATATTATCTCTTGTATGGGGAAAAATAGTCATGTCAATTTAATATATAAAATACTATAAAATTCTTTGACATGCCTAGCTATGACTCATCGAGTGTCTTCCAATGTAATTACTACTACCTAGTAGTGTGTCAGCATGTTTATGATCTATCATTATGCCACTGCAGCATCTATAAGGCCTTGTACATCATGATTTGCACAGTCAATTACTTGTCCACTCAAGCCATTCCTTATTTAGTTCCAGTATGCCTCATTTTGCTATCTGTTTGAAGGTTGCGAAAGAGAGTGCCGATGTCATCATTCTTGATGACAACTTCTCCACCATAGTCACAGTTGCCAAATGGGGTCGATCTGTGTACATCAACATTCAGAAGTTTGTGCAGTTTCAACTGACAGTCAACGTGGTTGCCCTCGTTGTGAACTTCTCGTCAGCCTGCTTGACAGGTATACCTGAAACTTTGATGCGCTCATTTAAGCTGGCAATAACCTGTAAAGAAAGAACATAGGCTGATTTCTGTAAAAATTGAATAACCTTCAAGAACTGAACACTAAATCAGTTCATTTGATTAAAGGGAGGGGTTTTACCGCATCAGCTTGATTCTGTAAAAAATAAAATAACATTCTACAGTTGAATTCTAATCAGTCATTTTGTATGTTACCTTTAGTGCTGGTTCATGCTCCAATTATTATCATAAACCAACTCCTGATGGAACTAACTGCTACATGTTTTTTTCAAGTTTTTAACTCATAAATTGTGATACAAATATTCCTTTAAGACAGTATTAAGATAAGCTACACCTGGAAACTATATTAATGTAGCAAATTTTTAGTTCCATAGTTTATTTTGTGAGGTGCACTTCACTGTTTTTCATACTTCTACTTGTCAATTCAGGGAGTGCTCCCCTCACTGCTGTTCAGTTGCTGTGGGTCAATATGATCATGGACACACTCGGAGCATTGGCATTGGCCACAGAACCTCCAAACGATGAACTGATGAAGAGGACTCCCGTTGGAAGGAAAGGAAACTTCATTAGCAACATTATGTGGAGGAACATCATGGGACAGGCAATCTACCAGTTCTTTGTAATTTGGTATCTGCAGACCGAAGGAAAGACGTTGTTTGAACTTAAGGGTGATAATTCCGATCTAGTCCTGAACACGCTCATCTTCAATTGCTTTGTGTTCTGCCAGGTAAGTCGAAGTTTCTATTGCATTCATTTGATTTCTGCGAAAGAGTCTTTTAGGATTTCACTGTTCCCCGCTCCAATAATGCCATTTATTTATCAACCAGGCACTGGTTTCAGCAAAAATACTAAATACAAGAAATACAATGGATGCATCCTTATTAATAGGACTATAATGCTTCTCTGTCACTATCATAATATGGCAAACTATGAACACTTACCAAGGCAACAAAGTCTGACGACTTCATTACCAAATAATAATTTTGAATGAAAAAAAGAACCATACTAGTTTTTCTGGGTGACAGTGTACGAAAATGAGCTGAAGTTTTCGTTATGCAGGTGTTCAACGAGGTGAGCTCCAGAGAGATGGAGAGGATAAATGTATTCAAAGGCATTCTAGACAACAACGTGTTTGTCGCGGTGCTCGGCAGCACGGTCGTATTCCAGATCATCATAGTACAGTTCCTTGGCGACTTTGCGAACACCACCCCTCTGTCGCTCAGGGAGTGGTTCTCCTGCATTGTCATCGGCTTCATAGGCATGCCCATCGCCGCGATAGTCAAGCTCTTCCCGGTGGGTTCTCAGTAGGAGACGCCAGCTAATTTGCAGTCAGGAACTGAAGTGAGGTGGTAGGACTACAGGCTGACGGCGATGCCAACGCAGTTTGGGCGCTGTGGTGAGCATAAGAAACTCTTCTTTCTGCTGTTATTAATCCGTTTTATTTATCTAGGTGAATTGAATCTATGGCCTTCTTTTTCTTTTGCATTTGATCTTTAGAGGATGAGCCAAGACTGTGGGCTCGATTCTTCAAAAGTGCTTTAATAGACCCTTGATAGTTATTTTTTCATGTTGTTTATGTTGGAACTTGAAATTGTATATGCATCATTTGATATAAGCTTGCACCAACCTAAAGTACTTGAGACATCTGTTCCTTTTTGCCATCTTTGTGCCTGTTTGACGTCCAGTGCCAGAAATTTAGCTCCAAATTTTTTGATGAAAATCTCAATCATTCTTCTTGTCCGGTGTGACTGTCACTGAAGCGTGATTCTTTGGAAGTTGCCACTTTGACCAGGGATCTGTTGCAATCCAAATGCCACCGTCGTAAGCATTGAGCAGAACAGAACAGTGTGGGTGCTTGTGCAGCAGCATAGGGGGATTGGCGGTTAGCTTCTTTTGGCGCCCAGCCTTATCTCCGCATCACAGGCGATTGACACAGAGGCAGCTTGCTTCCATCACTGCTGTCGCCCGGCGCCCGTATCAAATGTTTTTGACCAGTCAAGGCAAGCATCGTGTGTACCACAACAACTCCTACTGCCGCACAAGCACAAGCACAAGGCGGCAGGAAGCAGCGGCCACTTGGGATAGATAAAATTCCAACAGCGTCAGCCAATAGCTGCCGACCTGTTTTTTTTTTTGTGTGTGTGTGTTTTACCGGCTGCCAGCCAGGCACAAGACAGCCGAGCAAAGGCAGTAAGGGCAACTCCAGCGCACGACCTCAAACGGACGTCCGTTTGACTCGGATTCTATTCGTTTGGGACGGGCAATGAGGTCGTGTCTGAACCATTTCTGGGATGCGGTGGCCGTGCGTCCAATGCATGGACGCATTCTGTCCGTCTCCCTTTTTAAACCTAAATTTTAGAATAAACCACGTCCTAGTTCATGCCAGCGGCCCTAGTTCACGCCGGCAACACAACCGTCTCCACGTCCTCGTCGGCAACACAGCCATCGGCCGACAATAGAGCCAGCCTACAAAATGAATAGTTTTTTCATCGGCAACACGACCAACCTCCGAAATGAATAGGTTTCTCGCCGGCACACAGCCAGCGGCCGACACCCATGCCAGTGTAACCCCCTTGATGCGGCTATATCTCCCACGTGTCGAAGCACGACTTAGAGGCATAACCGCATTGAAAGCAATGTCGCAAGTGAGGTAATCTTCACACAACTCATGTAATACATAAGGGAAAGAGATACATAGATGGCTTACAATCGCCACTTCACACAATACATGAATAAAGCATTACATCATTCAAATACAATCAAGGTCCGACTACGGAACCAAAATAAAAGAAGAACCCCAAATGCGACACGGTCCCCGATCGACCCCAACTGGGCTCCACTACCGATCAACTAGTACGAAACAACACAAAGGACAAGATCTTCATCGAGCTCCTCCTTGAGCTTGGTTGCGTCATCTGCACGGTTACATCGGCACCTGCAAGCTGGTTTTAAAAGTATCTGTGAGCCACGGGGACTCAGCAATCGCGCACCCTCACGATCAAGACTGTTTAAGCTTATGGGTAAGGTAACGGTATGAGGTGGAGCTGCAGCAAGCGACTAGCATATATGGTGGCTAACATACGCAAATGAGAGCGAGAAGAGAAGGCAAAGCACGGTCGATAAAAGTATGCTCAAGAAGTGATCCTAGAACAACCTACGTCAAGCATAACTCCAACACCGTGTTCACTTCCCGGACTCCGCCGGAAAGAGACCATCACGGTTACACACGCGGTTGATGCATTTTAATTAAGATCAACTTCAGGTTTTCTACAACCGGACGTTAACAAATTCCCATCTGCCCATAACCACGGGCACGGCTTTCGAAAGTTCAAATCCCCGCAGGGGTGTCCCAACTTAGCCCATCACAAGCTCTCACGGTCAACGAAGGATATTCCTTCTAGCGGGAAGACCCGATCAAACTCGGAATCCCGGTTACAAGACATCCTCGACAATGGTAAAACAAGTCTAGCAAGACCACCCGCTGTGCCGACAAATCCCGATATGAGCTGCACATATCTCGTTCTCAGAGCCAACGTAACCCAAGTTGCCAAGGGACGGCCCCGCACGGTGCTCTGGCTTGGGCCAACACTTAGACAAGCACTGACCCGGGGGTTTAAAATAAAGATGACCCTCGGGATGCGCGACTCCCAAGGGAAAAAAGCTAGGTGGCAAATGGTAAAACCAAGGTTGGACCTTGCTGGAGGAGTTTTATTCAAGGCGAACTGTCAAGGGGTTCCCATTATAACCGAACCGCGTAAGGAACGCAAAATCCGGGAACATAACACCGATATGACGAAAACTAGGGCGGCAAGAGTGAAACAAAACACCAGGCATAAGACCGAGCCTTCCACCCTTTACCAAATATATAGATGCATTAATTAAATAAGATATATTGTGATATCCCAACAAGTAAAACATGTTCCAACAAGGAACAACATCTCCATGTTCCAACAAGGAACAAACTTCAATCTTCACCTGCAACTAACAACGCTATAAGAGGGGCTGAGCAAAGCGGTAACATAGCCAATCAACGGTTTGTTAGGACAAGGTGGGTTAGAGGCTTGGCTCAACAATATAGGAGGCATGAAGTAAGTGGTAGGTATCACAGCATAGGCATAGCAAAAGAGCGAGCAACTAGCAAGCGAGGGCACAGTTGCTTTCACCCGCAAATGACAGCGAGACACAGCACCCAACCGCCCACCCCCACTGCTCAAGCAGCAAGTGCGCACGGGGCTGGCAGATGAGGGGAGGGCACACTCTGTTTCGGCATCTCAAGAGCGTGGCATGGCAATGGCAATGAGCCAAAATGGCATGACCCAACAGAGAGCAAACCCGAACAACCAGGCCATCATCATCATCTGAATGAATGAACATCGGCTTAACTGTTGCTGTATTATTTGCCACTGCTCACTGATGGAGTGCCCAGATGAGGACGGGAAGAGAGGACAGGTCCAGCTAGCTCCCATACCATCCACGCACACACACATACGCAAAGGAAGGAAAAAAATGGCTCCCCCCACTCATGCTGCCTAGGCTTTGTTGCTCTCTCTCTTCTTTTCTTTTCACCTCACTTTGAGCTGAGCTGAGAGCTCTTTGCAGCTGGGTGCTACTGCTGCTGCGTGGCCTTTCTCTCTGCCTCTCTCTATCGTCTTTACAGTGCCCTTTTAAGCCTGGGACGGGAAACATCTCCTGAAAACCGAAATCTTTCCGATCCTAACTTACCAATCAGCTGCAATAATAGCTGCAATAATTGCACAATCACAAGAATCAAGTCCTGCCCCCTATTTAGCCACCGCCACCACCACCAAAATCACTGCTCGAGCTAATGAAAAAAAGGGCTAAGGCCAGGGGGGCGACAGAAATCAGCAGCGAGCTGAACTCCGGCCAAAACATCCATCCAGCTCCTCCTACTGGCGCTGAGGCTGAGGCGAATGCACCCGTCTCCTCTTATTGTTGTCCGCCGAGGCGGTGGCAATGGCGTTATTGTCGTCGGCCATGGCGACGGAGGTGCCCGGGCTGCCGGCGGGGGCGGCCGCGGAGACGCCGGAGGAAGCCGCCACCTCCCTGCCCGACTGCGTGGACCTGTCCTCCTCCTGGATCATCAGGCTGTAGCAGGAATACACATGCTCCTGTGCCACGGAGGAGAGCATTTACTCATCATTGCCCCTTTTCACCAACAGATTTCCAAAAAGGGCGGGGCTATTATGATGGGGGCTTACCGTGTGTAATTGCTGCCATGATGAGCCCAGGATCGCCTTGAGCTCCTCCTCTAGGCTCGGGCCCGTCCCCGTCCCCGTCCCCGTCCCCTCACTGCCGCCGCGCGCGGCCAGGATGGACGCCAGCGCCATCGTCGACGGCTGGTACTCCACCGAGCTCATCGCTGCGGGCACACGCACACGAGAGCTCTTGTTAGTATGATCCGATTCGACCCGGTGGATTAATGGAATGGAACCTTTGGTCTGACCTTTGATGGAGGCGAAGATGCACTTGACGGCGCGCAGGACGATGGCGCTGCGCTCGTCGTGCCGGAACCTGGCCGCGAAGCAGCTCAGGTAGGGGAACGGGGTGGCGGCGATCATCCGCCAGTTGAGCGTGCCGAGGACGAGCAGCTCCATGCGCAGGATGGAGGCGCTGTCGAAGTCGTACTCGTCCGGCCGGAACTCCGGCAGCCGCGGCACCCGGTGCTCCTCCACCTTGGCCGCCAGCGACAGGCAGGCCACCGAGAGCAGCTGCAGGGCCCACTCCTTCCCCCGCTGGATCCCCCGAAAACGGCAATGCGGAGGTCAGGCATTACATCGAACACTCGGCGGCGCGGCATTACAGAACAGAGCAGAGCAGAGGAGGAAGGCAATGGCGGCGCAGGGTGATTAATTATTACAGTACGTACATCGACTCGCCGCTGCGCCAGGAACCGATCGAGGTACGTCACCGCGACGTACGCCGTCTTCCCGCTGAAGAGGAACCTCGCGTTCGTCTGCCAACAAGCACGCATATGGAAACCAGTGAACAAAGATCCGGTTTTGCACGACAAATTTCGCCTGGGAAAAGACGGCGCGAGGCAGCACCTTGACAATCCAGTCGACGCACGCGGCGCGCGCGGCCTTGGTCCACTCGTCCAGCTCCTCGCCGCACGCGCCGCCGCCGCCGCCAGCGCCGGCGCCCTCCTTGGAGAGCATGAGCGCGGCGTACTCGTCGTCGCGGTCGAGGAGCAGGAGCCCGTCGGCGGCGGCGAGGCGCGAGTCCGCCAGGCCGCCGGCGGGGCTGTCGTCGTCGTCGAGGAAGAGGTCGTTGCCGTCCTCGAGGCAGATGAGCGTGGAGGTGGGCGTGGCGGGGGCGGCTGCGGAGGTGGACGCGTCCCCCATTGGTCTGACCGGCCGGCGAATCGGTCACAGGACCCCGTCCCCGTGCATGCGCGGGGGAAAAGGAAAGAAAAGGCGAGGAAAAGGATCTAGCGGCGGCGGAAGGGAAGGAGGCGCGCGGCGCGGCGGATGAGTTGGGAGGAGGAGGCGGAACAGGAAGGAGAAAAGGATTCCTTCCTAGCTCGCCCCGCCCGCGCGCGGCGAAAGGGGAGACAAATCTGCAGTTAGGGAGACGGATTGGAGAGAGAGAGACGGGGAGAGAGATGGAGAGGGAGAAATGGATGGAAAGTTGAGGCGTAGGTGGCGTGGCGCGTGGGCTGTGGGAAGGCTCGACTGGACGACGGATGCGCCAGCGGTGGTGGCGGAAAGGGTTTAGCACCAGCCGACGAGACACGAGAGGCGTGGTCCGCCGGTCCTGCTGCCTGGACGGACCAGTTGGGGGTTGTACCTACGCATCGTCTACGTGCATACTGGCTACGCTCTTTGTGACCGGATCTTGAACGTAGGTGAGCATGGCTGCATGCATGCCGTATTCCTGAGGAGCGATCCTGCATTTTTATACCGGCTTTAACCCATGATGATGCATGAGGTTGTGTGTATCTGTATCTTGTGTTTCTTTAGTGCTGTTATAATACATATTAATAAATTCATTAATGGATGCATGTTTATGGTAAATATATACTCACTACTCCCTCTGCCCATACGTGTAAGTTCGGGCATTAGTCGGTTTGTTTGGTTCGGTCATTTTGGCCTTTCGAAAATACAGTCCTCCATATTTACCAACCGCCTGTTTTTCTCTATTCGCCCCATGATCAATTCGGTTCGGTCTCTTGACGAGACGGACCGGTTTCACAAAAATATGAAGTATGATTCATTGAATTAATCTTGGATTCATTGATCTAAAAAGAACTGAGGGCACAATTGTGTAAGACACTTACATTGAGACTTGTAGGAGTGCTGGATGCAAGAAAAGGGCACAATTATGTAAGGCACTTACATCGAGACTTGTAGGAGTGTTGGATGTAAGAAAAGGGCACAATTATGTAAGGCACTTACATCGAGACTTGTAGGAGTGTTGGATGTAAGAAAAGGGCATAATTGTGTAAGGCACTTACATCGAGACTTGTAGGAGTGTTGGATGTAAGAAAAGGGCACAATTGTGTAAGGCACTTACATTGAGACTTGTAGGAGTGTTGGATGTAAGAAAAGGGCACAATTGTGTAAGGCACTTACATTGAGACTTGTAGGAGTGTTGGATGTAAGAAAAGGGCACAATTGTGTAAGACACTTACATTAAGACTTGTAGGAGTGTTGAATGTAAGAGAAGGGCACAGGAGACGGGGCCGGCCTTATGCGGAGGGTATCTCTGCATTTTTCCTGCATGAGGTTATCTGTATCTGTATCTTGTGTTTCTTTAGTAAGGTTAATACGTATTGAATTTATTAAATGATGCATATTATGATAAATATACTCACCACTCCCTCCATCTACACGTATAAGTCTGAGCATTAGTCTGTACGATTTGTTCGGTCCAGCCATCGTCTTCCAAAAAATCAGTTGTCCGTATCCGACAACCGAATTTACTTTGTGTTTCCTTTATTTCTCTATTCGACCCTCGGTCAATTCGGTTCGGTCTTCGGTATTGACAAAACAAACCGATTTCATAAAAGAAAAAATACAATGTGATTCATTGATCTAAAAAGAACTAAGGGCACAATTGTGTGAGGCACTTACACTAAGACTTGTAGGATGCAATGGAAGGGCTCACGAGACAGGGTCAGGGACTCAGGTACACAAGATTGATAAGCATCGAGGGCTAGATGCAGGAGCGTGTGAGCCCGGGGGATTAATGATGTTGTCTACTGCTAAGGATTTACTAGTAATTCAGTATCGGGTTAGAAAACTGAAATTAGCCCTCATAGGGTGGTGCACATGGCCGTGATTACCAAAAGGGTGGGTCGTCTTCCCACCATAGACAACTTCCACAGCCATCAGGGGGCACCCATGCCACAACGTGAACTTGGTCATTGCCAATCCACGTGTGCATGAGCCAGCCTACAACATTCGCCATAACCCCAAGGCCACTGCCTTGGCATCCTTCATGTGAGCCAGCAGCGTAGCTAAAGAGTGTGTTGGGTGGGACGTGGCACACCTAGAATTTTGATATTTCTTTCGTTATCATGTAGGAATTACAAACAAGCCCTAGTAGTCGAGAAGCCCCCAACCCTAATCAATCATCGTCAGTAATCCCATCAGCCACCAGGCTCCTAATTAAATTGTTGAAACAATCGCAGACGGAAAGGGTTTAACACCAGACGGCGAGGGGCGTGGTCCGCGGGTACTGTTGGCCAGATGGACTCTGTCTTGCCGGTTGGAGGTGTATCTACGTACTACGCATAGTCTATGTGCATATTGGTGATCGCTGTTACGCTATTTGTTACCGGATCTTGAATGTACATCAGCATGGCTACATGCATGCCGTATTTCTGAGAAGCGGTACTGCAAGAAGACTCGTATTAACAAAGCTTTAATCCATGACATTCGTGGTGCCGACTTTATGCAGAGCAGATCTCAACATTTTTCCTTCCATAAAGTTGTGTGCATATGTATGTTGTGTTTCTTTAGTACCACTAATACATATTAAATTTATTAAAGGATGCATATTTATGATAAATATACTCACCACTCCCTCCATCTACACGTATAAGTCTAAGCGTTGGTCTGTACGGTTTATTCGGTCTAGTAATTCCATATTCGACAACCAAATTTACTTCACATTTCCCTTTTTTCTCTATTCGGTCTTCAGTTAATTCATTCTATCTTTTGGTATTGACAAAACAAACCGATTCCACAACAAATATACAATGTGATTCATTGATCTAAAAAGAACTAAGGACACAATTGTGTGAGGCACTTACAGTGAGACTTGTAGGAGTGTTGGATGCAAGAGAAGGGCATGGGAGACGGGGTCAGGGACTCAGGTACACAAGATTGATAAGCATCGAGGGCTGGATGCAGGAGCGTGTGAGCCCGGGGGATTAATGGACGTTGAATGTTGCTAAGGACTTACTAGTGATTCGGTATCGTGTTAGAAAACTGAAAATAGCCCTCATAGAGTGGTGCCCATGGCCATGATTACCAAAAGGGTGGGTCGTCTTCCCACCATAGACGGCTTCCACAGCCATCAGAGGACACCCATGCCACGACGTGAACTTGGCCGACCTACAACATCGCCGTAATCCCGGGGCCGCTGCCTTGGCATCCTCCATGTGAGCCACCGGCGTAGCTAGAGAGTGTGTCGGGTGGGACGTGGCACACCTAGAATTTTAAGAATTGTTTCTTTATCATGTAGGAATTAGGCCCAAAGAAAACTTAGCCCAGGAAAGCCCTAGTAGTCGAGAAACCCCCAACCCCAATCAATCATCGTCAGTCATCCCATCGGCCACCAAACTCCTAAATAAATTGTTGAAACAGTCGCAGATGAAAAGAGTTTAGCACCAGACAACGAGTGGCATGGTCCGCGGATACTGCTGGCGGACGAACTCTGCCTTGCCCAGTTGGGGAGTGTATCGACGTACTGCGTAGTGGTGATCATTGTTACGCTATTTATGACCGGATCTCGAACGTATGTCAGTGTGGCTGCATGCATGTCGTATTCCTGAGAACCATACTATGAGAAGGCCCATCTCTACTCCTAATGGACGAATTGGTTGAATAGTCCCCCCCCCCACTTTCAACCGGTTTATTTTCAACCGGTTTTTTTTCAACCGGTTTTT